>NC_135758.1:31802163-31826996 GCF_052425735.1 Oculina patagonica | reverse complement strand
CATCTTTTCAATCACAAATATACACAATTTACACTGTAAGTTCATTGCTTGTTTCGTTGTAAAGTTAGCCTGCTCCAGTTCTTCCTATTTATCTTGTTTTCCGCACTGCTCCCTTACCCTGGGAAGGAGAAGGTTACTCAAAAACATTTTATACGGGGAGGCTCCGCCCCGTGGTCGAAAATTGTGCCCCTTTCACACACCTAAAGAGGGGACAGTGCAGTTCTTTTTATTAATGTTCCACTGAATCCAATGTTCGGTGGGTCTACTCTGGCTTTTTTGAAAGGTCCTTACCTAAATGACAGTTTTCCCCATACTTCATAAACCTTAAGCCCGAAAAAGGTGTCCCTTCAGGCAGAGCCTCCCCGTATAGTTCACTATAGGTAGTACCCCCTCCCCCCCCCCCCCCCCCCCCTGCGCGCGTCCCCTGGTCCCCAACTAACCGAATGCCTGGTACAGGTCACTATAAGGCAAATTTATCTTTATAATTTGAAGAAACCCTTAAAATATTAGTAAACTAAGATTGAGCAATAAAGAAACTGAAAAGGTTAGAACAACTAAAAAAGGAACAAGGATGGTTGAGACTGAAGAAGATTGAAGCGTTTCACGAACAACGAACTTCTAGTTTGTAAGGCACGCCATCCATGACCACGGTCAGACTAGAAAAACCTTACCTAGTATGGTTAAGATTTATTTCATGGAGTGTTCCCACATCCACGATCTCTTTTTTATCCGTAGTATTTGATACTTCGTTCAAACTATCGTCTGGACTTTTTTGTTCTGTTTTAGTGGGGGAGTATGTGACGTCTGGTTTAAATCTCTTTCTGTTCAAGTTTATGTCCAGTGCACAGCCACGATCAGCTACTTGGCAAGGGTAAGTACAAAATATTAAGGAGAATAAACAATACAAGACAACATCTCACACAACGCTTCTGGTTTTGCGATTTTCTAAAAAAGCCCTTTCAAAGTGTGCCTTGCGGCATGGAATGCTTGCGGGAAAACTAGAACGACAAAACAATTTTTCCATTCGAGATGGAGGCTGTGTATCAAATTCTTTGTAAAACTGCTAGCACCTACGTGCCTCTGAAATGAAGCTCTTTAAAAGGATATGATGAATCAAATATATCAATTCCACATTCCACAGCCGAAACCACCTCGTCTGAAAAGGACAACAGTTGACTGGAGTGAGTGTAAAAGGAATCAATAACAAAGTTTCTTCACTCACTCAACACCTACTGTACACACACAAGAAAAAAAGTTCTAACAGCATTATATATTAAATAATAAACACCAACCTGCCTTTGTTTTTATCTATGAAGTCAAACTGCACACAAATCTCAGGCACAAACTAAAGAAGTTGTAATGCAATGCTAATTTACACTGTACCAATATCTAAATGCAACAATGATCAAATTATACACTTCCATTAATTTCTTTTATTATTCATTCAAAGTATTTCTCCGTTTCTGATTGGCTTTCAATATCCATTAAAAAAGAAGAAAGGCGAGTCAATCGATTTTCAAGCGTATCTTCAAGAAAAACAAATTCCTAAACCAGCCACAGCAGAAGACTTGGCATGGTTTTACGAAAGTTTTATACAGAAGCTAGAAAGAAGGACGGAAACCTGTACTTGAAAACTTCGCTTTGTACAATCAGATTTAACTTGAATAGACACTTCCAACAAGTGCTATATATCGACATAATTATAGAGAACAACAAATTAAATGAAGATAACTAAGTTTATATTATGAAGTTCAAAGCAAAAATTTTAAAGCGAAAGTTGTTGTGTATTGTGTTTTTTGCCCACTTTTAAAAGCCTATTAAATTCTGAGTTGTGCATTTAGAGCTCTGAAATTTTTTGAATGAATAATAAAACATTTATTGAATTCAGCTTTCGTATGATATGAAGAGTTATGGAGAGTATCTCGTTCATAGCCCATACAACAGTTTAACTTATGCTCACCTGGAGTTCCTATACCATGGATAAGGCGAGGTTTATCATCAGGTAGCGATTCCTGGCAGGGAAAAACAACAAATTAGCAGTGTTGAATTACATGTACTTACACGCAAAGTGAATAACTGTTGAAAATTATAAAATTTATATAGGGTACATTTGCTGAGCTGAATAATACACAAGGCTTGAAAGAAAAATTAAAGTCCAGCTTGTGCTTTGGAGAATCAGCTCTTTAATGTTGCTTCCCTGGGACAGTTGCATGCCTGCCCCTGTTTTGTTTTTCATGACTAAGTTGGTAGACAACTTGCCTGGGCCCTTTCCCATTAGACAAGTGAGCATGAAAAGTTACTAATACCTGACAGGAAAATCTTCTTGACCTGACGAACTGATGGCACTTTTTTTAAGCCCTGAAAACATGTATCTGTTTTAAAAAACCTATTCAATTTGGTGTAAATTGTGACAGCACTTGGCAATTCAATTTATGTCCTGATTTACGAAAATGAAAAACATGTTACGTTTACATAAACTAATTAAAAAAAAAATTAAGCAGATGATCATAATGGCTGACCGAATAATTTTCATAGAATATAAAATTATACTGACCACTGTTTTCTGCAACAGACCACACCAGTTACATGCACTGGAGCTGAATCCCTCAATAACAAATCCTACAATGATAAAGCATCATAACCCTCTTTGTTAAACAGTTACATGCATCTCTGTCAACATTAGTCTTTCAGAACAGACACTACATTAGCATAAGCAAGGAAAATAATTCTCCTTGAATTATTAAAATGCAAAGACAACCACAAGATCAGTAAACAACTTCCCCTTCAGAGTAATGTAAAACAAAAAAAGGCACTGTCTGAGTCACTTTTCAGCAAAATATAATACAACTGTAGTCACTAATGCCATTGTTCCTAGGTGCCCCATTTCCAGATTTGAGATTCTTCGGTTATGTCAAACTTTTATATTAGTCTTGTTGGGACTTCTTGCAAAATAGTATTTACTTGATAAATGAAAGTCCAAATAATTGAAAATGAATTTTCAATTTTATGGTAAATTGGTCTTCAATGAAAAGGATAGACTGCAAGTATGTCCCTCATTTTTCCACAGGCAGACACATGCAAGCAAGCAAGCGTGCACAGAAAATCATTTTGGACAGGAACACAATATCGCACATTTCCTCTCCTCGCGCAAAGTGAATTTCTTGCACACTTGCCCACTCAACATCAGTCATGTCATGAAAGAAAACAATTTGCTGTTTAGGGAATATATTTTTCCTCTTTTAGGACCACAGAGAAAAATCCAGATACACAACAAGTCCAGAACATCACAGCTCAGATGTTCAAGACTTGACTGTATTGATAAATAAAATGTAGCTGACAATGTTAGTTTAAGTACCTGCAACTGGTCTCTGTGATGTCTCTTTCGCAGATCGTATTCTTTCTTTTTCTGAACTCGATCCTTCAATCACTCCAAGTATATTACATGATGCCAAGGTCTAAATTTTAGGAAAAGATGAGATATTTTATTTTTGTCCTATGTTAAACAAAATATTATTTTACCAAATTCTTCAAAGCAAATGTATCCATAAAAGCTGCATTCTTGTACATTGTATCTCTTATCTAATACTCTTTAATCAGACAGCACACTATTATAAAAATAAGTGAATGGATCCCTTACATGTGTAATGTAAATAAATGTACATTTACTGTCTTACAATACAAACAATGTAAATTCTGTCCTGTTGGGAATGCTAATTCCAAATGTAATTTCAATAAAATTTGAAGTAGGCAGCTGGTTTGAGTTGAATAACTGACTGTTTGAAAGAATCCTTTTCTAGTTATCTCAATTTTGGAAAAAAATAATTATCCGACATTTCTGAGTGAAGTAGAGCAAAGTTGGCCGTCGGTGTTTATTAATACCGCAGGGATCCATGCATTTTTTAAATACAAGGGCACAAGTACAACTAAAAATCGCAGCATGGCCTGCCACTAACCAACCTTACTCAGTTCTTTTTCTTCAATACATTTATCAAGAAATTTTAAAGTCCGATCTACAGATTTGCGAATTCTCTTTTCAGTCTGTCCAGAAGCAGGGATTGTATCACAAAGACATTCAGCTAAATTGGGCTTGAATGCCTGGAGCACTTGCATGAAAAGATTCACATCTATCTGAAAGTAAATAAAAAGTTTGTTAACACTGAAAGATTTCATCATAGGTAGGCAATGCAGGTAGAGAGCTACTGAACTGTAGTCCTTGGCAGGCTTGTCAATGCTTAAACTAGTACATAATGTAACTGTATTATTAAGTTTGTTATCTTCATGGTCTACTGTCAATCTTTTCTATTTCCCTCTCTTTACTTGTACTTTCTGTTTTTGAGTCCCCTGCCATAAAAATTATATTCAATGCTTTTCGTATAATAATTATTTATTTTCCATATTCTCCTTGATAAGGTTTGGTTAGGTTGCTCATCAATTTTTTCTTTAATAGGCATCAGTGTCCTTCATCTTCACAGTGAGAGCCATGGTGTGTGGATTCTTGATCACAGGGTCAGGGTTCAAGCCCTTGCAGGGTCAATATGTTCTAATTAAGACATTTCCTCTGTTCACCCAAGAGTAGAAATGAGTACTGGACAAACCCACAGAGGACTAGACTGTAGTATGCCATTGTTGGGGGTGGTGTAGTTAGACAGTCCATGCTATAGAAACTAGTGTTACCTGTAGTGTAGGTGTTGTGGTTTAAATTTTGCTTTTGATTTAAACAGTTTGGTGTTTAATTTTCTCCTAGTCACTATCACAAGCAGAAACGCTCACTTACTGCCCTGATTGTGCCCAATGGCATGTAGGGCAGCAACGAAGATGTTCCACCGCTGTCTGTCTTTGGCCAGCTATTGGACATTTAAATCATTTTCCTAAGGCTTGCAAGCCACATTGTACATGAATTTAAGATTCAATTTAATTATGCACCTTTTTCCTGCCCCCTGGACACCACACAGACACAGATTTTTCTTCATTATACCCTTCACGAATCTCTTGAAGTGGATCTTGTATTGATAGATAGCTAATAAACTCCTGAGATCAAATGAGAAATAATGGTAATTATGTGTTTATATAGTGTAAATTCTATTGTATTGTTTTGGATGCCTTAAACTTAAACTCTGTTGTATGTCACTTTACATACTAAATTTGATATTGCAGGTCATTTTATAGGCATCTCATAACGTTGATGCAGATGTGGACTTGCAAAATTAACAAATAAAAATAAATAAAATGAAATAAACACTGTTCAGATGTGCTTTATAGAAAATGTACAACTGGAAGTTAGTAAAGAAATAAAAAACGCTGCCCGAGTGCATTATTGAGTTATATAAGCACAAGGGAATTTTTAAGAACACGAGAGAAGTGCATAGAGAAGCACAAGGCGCAGCTGAGTGCTTCTCGCACTTCTCGAGTGTTCTTAAAAATTCCCAAGTGCTTATTAACTCAATAATGCACGAGGAGAAAGTTTTTTATTTCTTTTATGAAATGTTTAAGAAATTGCGCGCTAAAACTCGTGACGTAAGCAGCGTGCATCATAACTCGATAAAGCACGCGCGTGACGTATGCAGCGTGCTTTATGAGCTTATAATGAATTTGAATTGACCAATCACAGCGCGCGCAATTCCTTAACTATTTTATAATAGTATATAAGACACAAAGATGTCACTATGGCAGTGGTTTTCACAGTATCTTGCCCAAACATTGGAAATATTCATACAGTCTCACATAAGTTTTCTGACATGGGTTGGATGGGTAACAAATTTTGTGAACCACCCAGCAGGCCCATGTCATATGAGGTGCACAAAACAAGGCCAGTGGCTTAATGTCCCTGTCCAAGGATGCAATTATCTCACAATTTTCTTTATGAACAGCCTGACCAGTCATTTTAAACACAAGATTGCTGCTTTCAAATTGACTAACCTTCTGGCCCCAGTTGTTTAAAGGGCGGATAACGCTATCCACCGGATAAATCACTATTAAGTTGATATCTTAGTTTTTTTTTTCAACACTTATCCACTTGATAACGATTTATGTGGTGGATAGCATTATCCACCCTTTGAACTATGAGGGGTTATCCCCGCCATAATTGTTTTTCATTTTAAAGTAGTGTTCTTCTTTTTATTGTAGCAGCTGTCATTTCGCTTTAGTCGTTTCTCTTTTGCGAAAGGCACATTTTGTAAAATTACGCATCAAGTTCCATCAAATACGGTTATGCAGAATTTAGAATGCCCCCATTTGGAAAATTCTGGGTGCTCAATTTGAGCAGAATTCAGGAAGTCAAATTTGACAGAATTTGGTCCCTCGAATTTTGCGAAATTCAACTCACTGAAATGAAATGACAGCTGCTACAATAAAAAGAAGAACACTACTTTAAAATGAAAAAACAATTATGGCGGGGATAACCCCTCATATTGAACAACTGGGGCCTGATAATTACAAAGAAAGTGAGCAGTTCGGGTCTGCAGGGTTGGAAATAAGCGCTCGCTGACCCGCCAAGCGAGTGTAAAAACTGCCAGGCGAGTACAAATCATGGATCACTTGCCCGGTTTGGCGAGTATCATTTTCAATATATTATTTAAAATAAGCGTAACTTTTACTTTCCACTTCAAATTAATCCACACTGTCCACAAGCCAATAACTTACCAACATTTTGAAATCGCCAACAAAGCTGCATTCGGGTTCATAAACAGACAAAAATGACACCTGTTTGGTGATTGAAGGAGCCTGGGCGAGCGTAACTTGAAGGCCACCCGCCCAGATGGCAAGTGCTCCGAAATTTTAGTTTCCGACCCTTGGTCTGTCCTGGTGTTCCTGGTATATTTAGCATATGTGTTGTGGTTCAAATTGATACAATCTGGTACATAAACTTTCCTTTATTTTTTAGTCATGATTATGTAATCATATACTACCATACACCAAAACAAAGGAAAAGACCAACTTGTACCACTTGTACCAAACTACAAAATACCTTATTACATGAAATTTTCGCGACACGTTAATTTCGCGATTTTGAAGTGCGTATATTTCGCGACACTTAAATTTCGCGATTTTGCGAAAATTTTTTATTTTGAATCACTTTAATTTCGCGTTTTTGAGTAAGACACAATTTACATTTCCTTTAAAAAGGACTTCATTAATGAAAAAATAAAGTCAAAATAAACGAAAAAGCAAGGGTGGGACTAAATCTTGGCAATAGCTACAACAGAGCAGTTAATGTCTACAAGTAGGTTATGCTTGTAAGTGCATGAGTCATTGTTCTTGTTTCAATTGACGACAACATACATTTAGATTTATAATTCCTTCCTTCAGTGGCACTAAACTTATTTGTCTTAATTATTGACATAATGTGAGTCACTTAATTTTCGCGTCATGTATTGTTCGCGACACTTTAATTTCGCGATTTTTTTCGAATCGCGAAATTCGCGAAATTAAGTGTCATTGTCAGAGTAAACCAGGCAATGTCAAAAGATGGAGGTCAGCCGATTTCCCTCATATTTTCAGCATTTAGAACCTATTAGATAAGATTAAGATTGGTGGCATTTAAATGATTTTTTGCCTTTTCAATCTTGAGATTGACCACCCCCTAGTTTTTGGCACAGAAAGTGCCAAAAATCCTCATAAAAAAGGCCAAATTCTCAGTACAGGAAACAGATCTTCCTTTTGCATTTCGTGCACAAAACTTTTTCTCAAGTTAAATTAACTGGTTGTTGATGTTTTGCATGCTTAGAAACAACTTTTCAGTTCAACTGTAATTTTTACCATATTTTCTAAACTAGGTAGGTAGCTTGTGTCTTGCCGCAGAGTGAATTTGGGGGATTTTCAAATTTAATTTTTTCAAAAGTGCGATGGTTTATTTTCTATTAAAAGCCATTTTATAACAGTCCATACCCTTCTTAATCGAAAACAATAATTTATTGATTGGCACAAGAAATTCTTTTTCCACAAATTTAGTTCAAAAATGGCTCTGATCGCTCTTATGGCTATTTTCCCGCCAAAATTAAATCACACTAAAATATCACATTACATCGATAAAATTATATTTTGAAATGAAATAGTTGTATTTTAATTCATTGAAAGGAGTAGAAACTTCGGCAAATGTGTTAATAATTGATTTTGAATTAACTATGTTAATTAAAGTAATAGATACCGCATTCTGTGCATGAATTAATTGTGTATTTCCTGCGAAAATTTAGTTGTATTACGTAAGTATTGCTTCGATTTTCATAGTTTAGTTTGGTATGTCTTATAAGCGAGATTATGAACCTAATATATAAGGCGGTCTTTGTAGTAATGATCCAAGGTACCAAAGAAAAAAACCACGAGTCGAGACGTTATTTCTCACGTTCGACACGGAACTTTTGTCAGTTTCAATTCATGTTATCACGTTTCATTCGGGACAAACACTCTTATAAGTATGAATTGTTCGTTAGCTTCACAAGAATCACCTTGTAGTCTTCTCGGATAAAGTACAACTATTCTATTCTGCTTGTAAACAAGATGTTACAGTTCGCTTACTACTCGAGGTCTTGTTGTGAGTGGCAAGCGAGGATGGCGATCTCGAAGTTCAGAAATCACTGAGGGAGCTTTCTTCATTCAGATCAGGTGACTTTGACTTATCCGTAGATAGAGTGGCAGGTATGAGCATCTGTCCAGAACACTAAAAGAGAGTAACAGGCGACTGCATGCGACTGGCGACCTTGAAAAAATACCTGTTGTTATCACTGCACAAAGATCAATGCAAACAGATTAATGACCCACGCCGTGTTTGCATGACCTTTGTAATGTATGCAACACTGTCACGCTAGTTGTAATTCGAGCTCCTATCTTTTCAAGTTAGTCTCGAATTATTTTCATCCTAAAAGAGACACAAAAACACACACAAGACCCAAATAAACATAGGTAGAAGTTCAGATCAGCTGTGTATTTTTTTCAAGAATCTTTAGTAACAGGAAGCGTATTTTTTCATTTCTAATTTTTCTATAACGCAAGTGTCATCGTGACGCACTCGAAGTAAGTAGTAACTCCAATTTAACCAATAAAAACAGAAAAGATCTCTGTTTTGATCTTTGTCGAGGACTGCATTTTCGTTTTGGTCATTGGAGAAAACTGAAATGTGACCCAACTCGTGTGTAAATTTTCATAGAAGCACAACCTTCATCAATTTATCGTTTCAGGTCACGAGAATCAGTTTTTTAGTATATGTCTGTGTCATATTTTATAACTGAATCGTCTGGTCAGATCAGAATTCGTACCCAAGCGATAGTCAAGCTAATCCATTATAGGATGCTTTAGATGCACACACTTTTCTTATGATTCGCCACTACGAGAAAACGTATTTAACTAGCTCTGGTTTCCTTTCTTATTCAAAACTATTTGTGAATTAAATTAAGAAAAATAATTCGTAATTTTTGTAGCACAAACGCCTGGTCAAACCTGACAAAGGTCGTGATGGTGGCAACAACAACTTTGTTTCGTGTTGTGTACCTTTCAGACACGATAAATTTCTGTGTGGGCGTGGTTCACCTACAACCTTGAAGCAGATTTCATTTGTACTGTAAAAGATTTGTACTACAGAAACCCTAAGAAAAAATCGTGCAAATGGAATATTAAGCCAACCTATTGCCCGGCTTTTTAACTATCAAAATAAATAATTAGGCGGGGCGAGAGTTAGCCGATGTAAAGGAGAAATGCTGACAAGAGTATACATCGCGCCAGTGACACTGTCGTGCATGTCTAACAATTATATTCGTTTTTCCTTTACGATCACTTGATTGCCTGTACAGCAAAATATCCAATGATTCAACCAACATAAATTAAAGGAAAGGGTAAGCAAGTGATCTTCTTGTTCAAATGTTGAATATTTATAGATGTATCCCACTGGCATTTCAAAAAAATGATGTTTTGTATACATCAGTTTCCTTGATTCTAAGAAGCTGGGTGTGGCCATTACAAAACTGTGTATCACTGTTTTATATTTGAAAATTAGTAACCCGAGTTTTCTATGAGTTAGATTAATCAACGAGGCTCAGCCGAGTCGACTATCGCTATCCAAAACATACAGTGGACTATCGCTATCCAAAACCTAAAATTTAAAGCACTTTTAAGCCAACGCACAATCATGCCCTATCAGCGATTATAGTTCACCAATAAATTTTCTCACATTCTGATTGGATTAAATTGATCACGTGACGCGATGGTGTTCATCCGCGGAGGGCACTATCAGCCCATAGTGCCCGTCCGAGAAAAATGCCCGGATGGATAGTGCCCACCCGTGACATTTTTTGTAAACAAGTGTGCCTGCAGACGAAAAAAAAAAAAACAACCAAAATCACTGCATTTAGTGGGTTTCTTGTCTGGTTTTGTTTCGTTTGTTAAATTTCGGCTTTCAATTGAGTTTTTTATTTTGAAAAGTAAAAAAATAATTCACGATACTCGTTTTTGAATGGGCGCGCCGAAGAAAATTTAGTGGTGAATAATAAAAACGATAGAGAACGATAGAGTGTTTCTGTCTCAGAACTATCGGTCTGATAATTGCCCTTGGAAATTTGATGTTCTCAAAACTAGCATATTAGCTCTTAAAGCTTTGCTTCTCGGGCTAATATTTGTTTTAAGAACATCAAATTTCCGCGGGACAACTATCAGCCGACAGTTCCTCGACAGAAACACTCTAGCGTCTAAATAGAACACAATGGGAGAACGAATCTTTCTTGTGGATTTCCAGTAAAACACGGCTGAGTTTCTACTAAAAATGCAAAGTGTAGTTAGAATTAAGACGCAGTATGCAACCTGCCGAATGCCTCTTGCCCTGTTACAGCCCTCTGCCCTGAATTGCCTGTAATGCTCTGTGCAACAATCCACAAAAAAACAGCTGACTCAAATGTGAAATATTTATATATATAAAAATACCAAGAGATTTCACTGGATAAATTAATGAGAAAATGAGGAACCTGGGATTTGTCTCTTCATGCATGTCCTGATTACAGTCATAGCAGTCAAAATGCAATCATCATCGTCATTATCATCACCACTGCCATCACCACCCCCACCCCCACCCCCACCCCCATCATCATCATCATCATCATCATCATCATCATCATCATCATCATCATCATCATCATCATCATCATCAACAACAACAACAACAACATTATCATCATTATCTCCACAGGTGCCCCATGATCTATGATTGTTATTTTATTATAGGAAATGAAAGCTCAGATTTATGAACTTTACGGGCCATATTGCTGAACGTTGTGCTTTTGTGTAAATTTAGATGGGTGTTGGGACATATTACAGTCGTCTTCAGTGATAAAAACGAGAATACAGTCCTCAACAACATATATCCAAAACAGAGATTTGTGCGTTTATTGGTCAAATGAGAGTACATTAAATAATTAGCACTCAATTTCATCAAGAGTGTTACGATAACAGTTGCTCTATAGCCAGATTGTATAAGTAATGGTATAAGGAAAAAATGCTTCCTATTACTATTCTAGCATAAAAATTACTCAGCTAAACTTCTACCTGTGTACGTCTTCTTGGGTCTTGTATGCGTGTTTGTGTCTGTTTTGGTATGAAAAGAATTCGAGACTAACTTGAAAAGAGAGGAGCTCAAATTACAACCAGCGTGACAGCGTTGCATACATTACAAAGGTCATGCAAACACGGCGTGGGTCATTAATCTGTTTGCATTGATCTTTGTGCAGTGATAACAACAGGTATTTTTTCAAGGTCGCCAGTCGCATGCAGTCGCCTGTTACTTCTCTTTTAGTGTTCTGGTCGGTTCCATACCCGCCACCCTATCTACGGATAAGTCAAAGTCACCTTATCTGAATGAAGTGAGCTCCATCTCAGTAATTGATGAACTTCGAGATCGCCATCCTCGCTTGCCACTCACAACAAGACCTCGAGTAGTAAGTGAACTGTAATATCTTGTTTACAAGCATCTAACGGTAGAATAATTGTACTTTATCCGAGAAGACTGCAAGGTGATTCTTGTGAAGCTAACGAACAATTCATACTTATAAGAGTGTTTGTCCCGAATGAAACGTGATGACATGAATTGAAACTGACAAAAGTTCCGTGTCGAACGTGAGAAATAACGTCTCATGGTTTCTTATTTTAGTACCTTGGATCATTACTACAAAGACCGCCTTATATATTAGGTTCATAATCTCGCTTTTAAGACATACCAAACTAAACTATGAAAATCGAAGCAATACTTACGTAATACGACTAAATTTTCGCGGGAAATACACAATTAATTCATGCACAGAATGCGGTATCTATTACTTTAATTAACATAGTTAACTCAAAATCAATTATTAACACATTTGCCGAAGTTTCTACTCCTTTCAATGAATTAAAATACAACTATTTCATTTCAAAATATAATTTTATCGATGTAATGTGATATTTTAGTGTGATTTAATTTTGGCGGGAAAATAGCCATAAGAGCGATCAGAGCCATTTTTGAACTAAATTTGTGGAAAAAGAATTTCTTGTGCCAATCAATAAATTATTGTTTTCGATTAAGAAGGGTATGGACTGTTATAAAATGGCTTTTAATAGAAAATAAACCATCGCACTTTTGAAAAAAATAAATTTGAAAATCCCCCAAATTCACTCTGTGGCAAGACACAAGCTACCTACCTAGTTTAGAAAATATGGTAAAAATTACAGTTGAACTGAAAAGTTGTTTCTAAGCATGCAAAACATCAACAACCAGTTAATTTAACTTGAGAAAAAGTTTTGTGCACGAAATGCAAAAGGAAGATCTGTTTCCTGTACTGAGAAATTGGCCTTTTTTTATGAGGATTTTTGGCACTTTCTGTGCCAAAAACAAGGGGGGTGGTCAATCTCAAGATTGAAAAGGCAGAAAATCATTTAAATGCCACCAATCTTAATCTTATCTGATAGGTTTTAAATGCTGAAAATATGAGGGAAATCGGCTGACCCCCATCTTTTGACATTGCCTGGTTTACTCTGACAATGACACTTAACGTGTCGCGAAAATTTCATGTAATAAGGTATGCAGGAAATGCGACTGATTTTCGAGCTCGGTTCTCTCAGACCGAGCGGTCTGAACATTAATTTTAGTTTTATTTGACTGATCCTGTGCATATCAACAACATGCGCCGTATATTTCATTTCAACATCAATTCATAATTAATCGACTGTGTGAATTTCGCGCGCGCTAGTCGTTTGTTTGTTGTATGGTGCAACTCGCGTTTTAACATTGGCATTTTGAACATTGCACTGAAGAAGGGCTCTGCCCGAAACGTCTGTTAATATTATTTTTTTGACACTTAAAAGAGTTTTTTCTCAAATGTTTTTACTACAAAATATGCATACTGTGATAGCAACATCAAGAAATTGTTGTTAAAATAACTTACTTCAAGCCTCAAGAATTCCTTTATCCCATCATAACTTGACTTATTAATAACCTCCGTCCCTGGCTGATCAATTCTAAAAAAAATTAACCATAATAAACTTCAAGACATGATAGTCTGTGCAGAAGAAGTAACACATTGGAATAGAGCTACAAGTTTCTGACTGAGAACAGTAATTCTGTCGATTGACGACTTTGTCCACCACCCCAAATCTTAGTTTGTTTCACCTTTAAACCAGTAACATTGGCACCAAGATCACTATCCAAAAATTAAAATTTGTATAATATTTATAAAACACTGAAGATTACTCACGTGGTTTGAAGAGACAAGTGAGCCACTGAGGGTAGATTTTTAATCGAATGCAAAACATCCGTAGTAAGATGAGGAACTGCGCCCCCTCGAGTATACAGTGTACAACCAGGAGTCTGGATTTCGTGATTATCCAATCTAAGAACACCTGTGCGGCACTCTCCATCATGGAGCTTTTTGCGAACTGTAAAGTTCATTGTTCACAAGTTTTACGACTTTCGAATGTGGAAGGAATTCACGCCGTTATACCACGAAGTGTCATATAACCGTACTATTGTATCCTGTAGCAAGGACATTAAAGTAGATATCTTAAAATCCACGATAGAGGGAATACAAAACATAATGACATAACATATCGCCACGAATAAAAGCGAGAAAAGATAAATTAAAGGAATAGAATTAACAAAAACAGGTTTAATTTGAAAGGAAGATATTGCAATCTAGTTACTTGAAGTATAAATTGAAAATTTGCCGCTGACCGTTTATCAGATTTTCTTTGTTTAAAATTACTTATAAACCTCTCCCTTCATGGTGACGGCCGCGTGGCCTAATGGATAAGGCGTCCGACTTCGGATCGGAAGATTGCGGGTTCGACTCCCGTCGTGGTCGATTTTTTTTCTTTCTATATTTGTATCATTTTTTCCTTTTTTTCGTCTCCTGTGCGTCGCCACATCGAATATTCGACTTAATTTGCAATTCTAAAGGAATGTTATAAAATTGAAATCAAATTTCACGCTAATCCTGGATTAGCTTAATCGTGCTTTAAATAACCAGACACTGGAGCGGAAATACCGTTTGCAGTCTATCGTCTATTTCACTGCTAGACAAGCTCTAAACCATGATTAAAAGCTGATGCAGGGTTCAATTTCTCTTGTATACAAGGGTTTTTAATGCTTATGTTTTGTGGAGGTTGAGATTAGATGAAGTCAAAACTGGAGGACAGAAAATGTAAACAGAAAACCCAACCAAAAAGTTAAAAAATTGAAATCAAAATTCACGCTTATATATCCTGGATTACCTTAATCTTGACCTTTGGTAAACCTCGACCATGCGCGCCTGCGCGGAATCATTCAAGTGACCAAAGTGTTCGACTCATTGTCATTTTTGCCCCCTTCCATTGCAATACAATACTTTTTCGCTCCCTCTTCCCATATCAATGTTGTAGGGACGGGGGAAGGAAGATATTTTGTTTAGATTTTACAAGTTGTCATTGTCAGCGTTCACGTTTTGAAAAAAGTCCACCTTAACCCGAAATCAAAATACGCGTAGAGAACCTTTAGAAATCTGCTTCAATCTTCTCAGTGTTTTTTTTTTCTCCTAAATTTTCCCATTAAGTGAAACACTGAGAAGATTGAAGCAGATTTCTGAAGGTTTGTTTTGAAAAAAGTCCGCAGTGGTCTTTTTTCAAAACGTGAAAACTAGTGTCCAGGTCAGCGCGGTAAGAACGCTGACCATGTCCCTTTAAAACTTCAATGAGAAGTCCGTGTGTCAACTGCTTTAGTCTAAGATTGCAGTTGTATTCAACGTTGCCAGTTTGTTGAATACAACTGCCTTGATTTCCCGCAGGCGCGTTTTATTGGCATTTATGACAAGGAAACGAGGCAACTTACACTGTATGTATTCTTTCACCCAATATCTTTTTGCTTTTTTTTAAGCGATGACGTAGTCGAGCTTTATGCCGTTTTAGGAGCCGTTAAGTTTTATCTCACTCCAGCTCTGGCCCTGTAGAAGACTAGTTGACTAGTCGAAATATCGGCCAAATAAATTGTCCAACACAAGTGTCGTCGTACTAGCCGTGCATTTAAAATTACTGTTTATGCCGGAGCCCTTGGATCGGTTCTGTCGTTCTCGTTCGAACAACCGAATAGGACTGGGAACTAACTACAGAGAGAACAAAGATTAAGTTTTATAGCACAACAATAAATCGCCGCGAAGAACACAAAGCAAAATACTCCTGGGTAGTTAAAAAGGACTAATAAAAGATATGAACGAAAGAGACAAATTATATTTGACAAATTCTATTAGATTCAGTAAACAGACAGATGTACAATTGACCTGTGTAAAGGAGAATAATGCGCCAGATAAAAGAAATATGTTGCTTTTGTTTCGGGGTTACTGTCCCTTCTTCTGTAGAATAAATTGAAATGCCAGTTGATTTTTTTCCACCGAAGAAGGGACAGAAACCCTGAAACGTATGGAACATATTTCTTTTATCTGGCGCCATGTAGGGCTTTCCACAAGTTGCTCGACAACTTTTTGGCAACTTTTCATGTTTCGAGCAACTTTTTCCCCTTCGAGCAACTTTTTCTCTCACGAGCAACTTTTTGCATTTTAAGCAATTTCCAGACCGAAGATCTTCGAAGATAATCCGAGTGTTGTTCAAAGGCAATACGAACGTTTCCGAACATTTACGAAGTTTGCCGAAGATTCTCGAGGAACATCTGAAGACGTTCCACCTTTCGGCTTATTCTGCATATTAAAACATTACAAAACTCGTCACAAACATAACGTCATCGATATCATCACGATTTTTCTCAGTTAAAGAATTCCTTGTTATTTAACAAATTTTCCCCCTAATATGTTGTTTGGATACTTCTTTTGCTGTAAAAGTGCATAAAACTGCTTAGAAATCTTACTCTCAAAGGGAAATTAGCATATATTTAGATAAATTCTCTTGATAAGAAGCAGCGTTTTGGATTTTTTGGAGCAACTTTCGAGCAACTTTTATTATCAGAAGCAACTTTTTTGTATTTTTGGAGCAACTTTTGAGCAACTTTTTGAGAAATTTACGGGCAATTTTTTTGGAAATCTCGAGCAACTTGTGGAAAGCCCTAGCGCCATGTTCACCATTTAAAATCAGCATATAAAATCACTGTTTACATGCACTACGCAGTCGCTCGAAATCATACAATGGGTCTGTGTGGTCCGGTCAGAGACAGAACTTGACCTTGCATGTATCCGGTCGCTCGCGAAAGGTATCGTGTATCGTAGATTAGATGTCACGCTATAAGGTAACGCAACTAGAATAAAACGCATAGCTTGAAGAAAGTTTTAATTTTTCTAACGAGGTGCAATAAGCACACAACCATTACAAGTGGAAAAATGTATGGTGCAAAGATAATATAGGCAGTGACCGAAAAGTATCCGTAAAGCGAGGTAAACTTTGTATGAGAGCGTTTCACTTGGGTCACAGAAAAAAGTGTCCATTGTCTGTTATTAACTTAATGTTAGAGAAAATGTATGGACAAACAAAACTGTTCGTATTAAGCGGGCGCCGTAAAGCGATGTACCACTGAACTTTAATTTACGTTAATTTTTGACAAATTTCCTAAAAATATTTAAAACCCTTTGTAAAACGTCATCGCTTCTGCATGCATTGCGTGCCAGTTATTTGAAAACGTTACCAAACAGCATAAAAAGATTGAAAATCCACGATTTCGTTCCTAATCAAAACTATAACAAAATTCTCGATCGGTGATTGGTTATCAGCAGCCCGATTTGAGCACTAATAGGACAGTGTACGCGTCATGCTTGTAATTGGACAGTGTAATAGGACAGTTTAGGCGTCATGCCTGTGTAATTGGACAGTACGCGTCATTTTGCGCGCGCTGTTGTTGTGCATTTTGTTGAGTAAACTGTTATGTTTTGCAGTTTTTATAAAAACGTTAAACCATTTGACTAAAGGTTAGTTTGTTTCTCAAATTTTGTCATAGTTTTGATTTAACCCTTAAAATACCACGCTTCTGGGATTTTTTCAGCCGTTTTCTGGGCTTAGGCAATCTTTTGAATTTCATGATGGCATATAAGAAGCTTAAGTAATTAATATGTGCTGTTTCAAAACAGTGAGGGCTCAAACTTTCGTTGTGACGTCAGTATTCAGCCGTTAGTTCTTTGATAAGCGAGCACACGGGCTCGAATCTGGCAAAGTTTTCGTTTTTAAGTGTTTTTCCGAGTCATTTTCCACTGCAGAAGCCCCCAGGCTGGCATCATTAAGCTAGAATGGTGGGTAGAGGCAAACTTCTGAAAGAAACCAGAGGTGAGAGATGATTTGACGATGATTGGAACGCCAAAAACATTTGTATCGGAACATGGCGATTCATGAATGAAATTGTCTCTCTGGCCGTTCTGTGGATGGATTCCGAGACCTGCCAAGGCAATTTGGACAACTTTTGACTTCCAAAGAATGCAGTCGGTGCAGTATTTTGCCGGTAGGATTGGATGGCTCGACACTTATAAAAAACCTATGAAATAGAGGTAGGTGGACTTGCATTTCGCCGACAAGGCAGTTTTACCCAGGCATTCCTTTCGGTCACCAATAAGGAAATTGCAGGTTTGCAAGCATTGCTGTAATCGAATGGTGATTGCTCAGACTGCTGAAAGATTTTTGAGAATTTTTCTTGGTGAACGGAAGGGAATAGGCTCGAAGTTTGCTGCAAAGGTACACTTTTGGATTCAGAATTAATTTTTCATTAAAAAAAACTGGAGGCAAAGATGTATGTTTTTGTTGTTGTTCTATGGAGTAGAAAACGGGCATTTTCGGATTTGCTTCAGAAAAAAACAGCCATATACAACAGAAATCTAGAACTGTAGTCAGTTAGTTGGCTTTTAAAGCTATGAAAATTATCACTTTGCCATAACAAGGGATAATTACTATCATGTGTCCAGATATGCGAAGGCTGCAGATTTTTTAATCACTGCTGGTATTTTCTACGCAAATATGCGTTGTTGGTAGTTTAAGGGTTAATCACTCGTATGATTACAGACCGAATTGGACTCCACTCAGTCCTATTACCATTATTAATCATACTCGTGATTAAACAAATCGGACTCCCGCTTCGCGGTCGTCCGATTTTGTTAATCACTCGTATGATTAAAGACCGAATTGGACTCCACTCAGTCCTATTACCATTATTTAACAATTATTGGATGAGGTTGAGCATGATAGCGATAATTATCAAGGCCAAAGTTTCTGTTATCGTTAATGCACTGAGCAGGAGGGCATTTTGCGTGCGCATGCGTCGATATGGACAAGTGCGCACGACAGAGAAGTTCTGCTATCGATTGTTTAGATATTTTCCACAATTTATGGCCTAATTTCAAGCTCAAAATAAAAAGTGTTTTAAGTTTTATTTGCTCTATACAATACTAAGAGTCCTTGCTTTATCTTCTGACAACAACAAGCAAAGTTTGGTGTCGGCGTGCTGTTTATCTGATCGACTTTGGCTTTGTGTATTAAACAGGGTCGGCCAGGGTTTTTAGGTATACGGTATACAAGGGGATTTTAAATTGGGTATAACAGTATTTTTATGGTAAAATTGGGTCTTTTATGGGTATAAAGTATTCTGTGTTTTTCCTAATCAATTTAATTTTTGGTATTTTGTGCGATTTTGAGGGTACATTTTGGGTATACTGGGTACAGGTTTTCAGGTATATTGGTATACCACTTACCCCCCTGGCTGACCCTGATTAAACATTGCACGTGGACAAAATGGCGACCGAATGTCGAGAACCTAAATACCTTGCCCATGTTTTTAATAGCCGGAAGATCTAAACGGACAAAGCGCTACGGCTACTTAGTGCTAAAATATAAAACAACAGTTTTAACTATACGATGTTATAATCAAGTATCCCGGGTTTGAGCGAGTGGTCATAATTTTGTTCAGATTTTTCATAAAACTGCAATTACAGTGCGACGCGCTTTACCGTGGCCACCCAACAAACTTTTTTACAAGTTAGCCAATCAGGTTGCACGATTATGATTGATGGCCACGCCTCCCTGCAAAGTTCGTGTTTACGAAAACATGTACAATCTTCCAATTCAAGTAAACAAGTTGACACTGTTTGATTTATCGAATCTTAGCGAAGTTTTCTTCTTGCGTAAACCTGCAAGCGATTCCCGAAGATGAGCGAAGTATTTAAATGGCTACAGAATCTTCCGGGAGGATTAAAATTGGAGAAATGTAGCGAGCAGTTTGAAAGTCGTGGATTTAGCAGTTTGGAGTCGCTTCGATACCTTCGTCCTAGGGACATAGATGCGTTTTTCCCTTCGCCCGAGAAACTTTTGCTGGCAGAAAAACGGATCTTAGAAAGCGAAATAAAGGCGCTCGTCGACCCGGAAAATAGAAGAACGCCGTTGAGACCTGTGGAACTTTGTACGCGGTTCAACAGCGCTGCTGGTTTAAACTCGAATATATTGTCAACGACGCCATGTGCTGAAGGCACCGCGGGGCCATCAACGAGCGCAAACGGTCAGGAGAATAAGCCGCTAGATAAGAAGGCAAATGAAATGAGAGAAAATTTACTCGTTCTTGAGGTGCAAATCAGCAGCGCCGGGGATGAGTTACAAAAACTGAAGAGTGAGCAAGAAAAACTTACTCCTTTAGCAGCCATACGCAGACGGATTTGCAACAGATGCCATCAAACTGGCCATACCAAAACAACTTGTAAAGCAGCGCCTTGTGAGAGCAGCAGCAACTGCAAAATCCGAGAAAAACATCCGGAGATAAAAAACAAAATATCAGCATTGCAGGCAGAACTCAAAGATCTTCAGAAGCAACATGAAAAGCACAAGGGTGAATTAGAGAACTTTACGGCAGCGAGAGAAAAATCCAAGTCGAGTTTTTTCTCAGTTATGCGTAATCGTCTGCGCTTGCAGAATTTGCTTAAATACACAGATCGTTTGAAACTAGACAAGGATTTACTGGTGTTGCAACGAGCGCTGCGAAATGAAGTCCCAAAATGGAAACCCGAAGAAGGTGATTGGCAACTACCGTTAATAATAGAGCAATATTATCACGCCAAAGTTTCCTCTTATTTGCCCACTCAAAGGTACTTTGTTGGTGTACCTTCCGTTCAGAATTCCACAGGAGGTTCCTCTTTCCCGTGAATTATGTTTTGTAATTTTGACTCGAGTTGTTTTGTTTATATGCAAATTCCTAGTACATGTTACGCTTTCTACATTCTTGTGAAGTGAAGGAACTTCCAGTTTACGAGTCACATCAGTACAGTTTATGAACCAAATAATTGTTTTTGGTTGAATTTAGAAATACTGAATTGAACATGGAATAAGGATTGCGACCGTTTGTCATGGTTTTGTATCAACAAGATGTAATTTGCTTCTTGCGTTACCAGTGTTTGTTCTTGAACTTCATTTTATCGTTTGCACAGTTAGTGTAGGATTACAATTTTACATGTAATAGTTGTGGTTAGTAGATATTTACGCTCCGCAGTAAAAGTAAAGTTATTATTTTAAGAACGCAATAGTCTTGTTTTGTTTATTTTAGTCTCCGTGTTTGCAATTCCATCGTTTATTTACACAGGTCTGCTGTTGTAAACAAAGTACATGTAAAATTCTATACACGTTTTATCGAAAATCAAACTCATTTGCATCGTTTTCGTTTTTCTCAACTTTCTTGTATTTTGGAGTGCTTCTGTTTTTGCACTGTTTATTTTAGTATAGTCTGGGTTGCGGTTCAATTAATCTTTTTATGCATCGCTTAATCAGGTTCTCGGCCTGAGGGAATACATACAAACTACTTAGTGAAACTACAAGAAAAATAATACGCCGTTCAATTTTGCCACGTCAGTTTTCTATGTATATTTTGCATAGTCATGATCAGGAAAACGGTACTAGAAAAAGTGGCGCGAAATGTTCTTCCCGTCCACTACTGACGTGACTTTGATTTCGTGCAGTCAGTTTAAGTTTGAAGTCGCATTTCCACCATTCTACACAAGATGTAAACAAGCCCTAGGATGGATAAAAATTATAACCTTCGTAAGTTCCCAGCGCTGGGTTCCATTACAAGCTAACACCAAGTTTAATCATAATTACATCGAGTTTTGATAAGAAGCCGTATGGTCTGAGAGTAGTCTCATTTTTATCGAAAGGCGAAAGTAAATGACTTGTCATTTTGTCTTTTTTTCTCCAGCGAATGTTCAACTTCGCATAAACCGACAAGGCGGTTGTTACGACTGTGGACGAGCGTACCCTGATGTTATAAGAGAGAGAGTATTAGACTTAGCACATACAGGTGCAAGCCAACGTCAGATAGCAACAGAGCTTCGAATTAGCCGGGGTTACGTCCAAAACGTCCTTGAACAGTACGATGATAAAAATATTTCAACGCGAATTCCTCGTACTAGTGTTTTGGTGCCAAAAGTTACCACTGAAGTCCTAGAATTTGTGTCTGTCGAGAAAATTATGAAACCAAGTATTCATGCTTCCGAAATCCAGGAAAGACTCTTGTTAGATGGAGTTGTAGACGCGGACGACTTGCCGAGCGCCTCTCAAATAAATAAAAGATTAAGACGTGACTTGATCATGAGCAAGAAGAAGCTCTCGGTTGCACCGTAAGAAAGCGATACTCCTGAAAACATCGTCCGCCAAAATGAGTATCTCAATGCCATTTCTACTTTTCAACCGAATCAAATTCATTTTTTTGATTAGGCAAGTGTGATAAAAACTACTGGAAATCGTAGCTACGGAAACGCCACAGTTGGTGAGAAAGCAATCGAGTTTCAACGATACGCTTCAAACGCCAATTTCACCATCAACTTGCTCCACTCTGCCCTTGGAGTAGACTATTTTAATATAATTGACGGCCCGTCGAATGGATTTGAATTGCTAAACTTTTTTGAAGACGCTGTCGAAATACAACGACCAGACAGAAGTGTTGTTCTTAAACGCGGTGATTGCGTCGTTATGGACAATTGTGGCTTTCATCATGGCCTTTTTGTTGAGCCAGTTCTCAGTGACCTTTTGAATGACTATGGTGTTCAGCTTATTTACCAGCCACCGTACTCGCCAGTCGCAATACATGCGAATATTGTTTCCATCAAATAAAGGAATTCCTTCGGAGATGTCAACTGTTAGCGATGGAAGAGACCAAAATTGCTATAGCCGAGGGTGTTTTGTCAATTTCAGCAGCTAACTCTTACAACTATTTCCGCAACTGCGGATATGTTTAAAAAATAAATTATGTACTATATCAGTAGATTGAAGTTGAAATCTTCGTCTCTTCCGTAAAACGTTTCCCGCTTTTGTAAATTATATTTTAGAAACTTTGCAAGGAGGCGTGGCCATCAATCATAATCGTGCAACCTGATTGGCTAACTTGTAAAAAAGTTTGTTGGGTGGCCACGGTAAGGCGCGTCGCACTGTAAATCGTTCTCACGATGTAAAAATCTCAAAATCTAGCCTTGATCTCCAGCGTCTACCGATGATATATGGAGCCTGAAGTACTTAAACTATCGTCTAATGCTGCGAAGGTAGCGTTAAAAAATTATCAATTGTGGAAATTTTTAGCTTTCTTTAACGTACGTTCTCGCTGGTTTATTCTAACAGAGAAACTATCGTTTGTGATTATTTCCTTAAACTTGAGCATTGGTCAAAATAACTTCACATTTTGATGATACCACAATTATTCTGTTGAACAAGAAAAGAATTACTGCGATCGGTCTTAATTTTAAAGTGTTATGGTAATTCTTTGCTGGTAGACTATTTGTTTACATTTTACTATGTTAATTAGTACATTTTTGGCTCCTTTATCAAAATCTAGCCTTGATCACCAGTCAAAAAATAGCATGAAACGAACAAGCGATATATATATTTTTCAGAAACGTTCTAATAACTGCTGCATAAAATGTCTTAAGAAATAATTTTTAACTGTTAACAATGTTATTTTCAATTTTTCATTCAACGTTTATTTCTTTAAGATTGATGTTCATTCTGTTATAACGACTGTTTTACTTCTGTGTCGCCTAAATGTGTTTTAAAGAACTGCAGAACTTGTTCCAGGAAACCTGTTTGCCAGTCGAGGGCAAGTTGGCTTTGCTTTAGAATCATCAGTGAGCTGCATTATCATGTGCAGAACACCCAAACATGTCTTTCCCCTCAGGGTAAACCCTTTTTTTTGGGTGGCCGTCCCTTTAGGCAAAAAATCTCCCGACAAGCTATAATATTGTTCGCACTCTGCCTGTATTACAGCAATTAATTTGATGTGAAGTTTTGATCCTAATATATCACACTCCAGCACACGGATAAATGTTTTCCTCTTTTTACGGCCTGTTTGATCTTTGTCGGTGAAGGCTTTCCTACCTGTCCCACATATTTTCCCATTTTTTGCAACAACGATCCCGAAGCAGGCCATAAAATCTGCTTTATAAGAGCCTTGCCACACACAAAACACTTTTTCTTAGCAAAATTTACGTCTATATTAAATTATGTGACGATAAATAGTACAAAAAACAAAGTTTGAATCTTCCGCGCCATTTTTATTCCCAAGATCACGCGGTCTTTGTACAGCGGTTGCACGCATGCCCACGCAAACTGAACTGCTAATGCACTGGACTTCGGATCGCGCAGTTGGTTCGAGCCCGCAGGGGTCATCGTGTTGTGTTCTTGGCAAGAAACTGGACTCTCGGTGCCTCTCTCCACCCAGGTGTATAAATGGGTACCGGCGAACCAATGCTGGGAGTAACCCTCCGTTGGGCTAGCATCCCACCCAGGGGGGAGTAGACGTAACCATCCACCCCTAAATATGATTTAAAACAAGCACTTCTGAAGGTCTCAAGAAATCTAAGCCCCCTTTCCCGGGGACGTAACAGAGCTTGTCCGCTATTTTTGGTTTTGAGAACTTCGCAGTGCATCAAGCCGATGATTCTGCGTTATCATTTGCTTGGGTGCGTGTAAATATTATACCGGTATTATTCGACAAAATTGCGCTGCGAAACTTAGCCTGCCAAAAGGTAGGGCGAGTGATCCTTCCTTTCCCCAATTATCCCCTCCCCTTATACTCCTGCTATCCCCTCTTCCCACTGGCAAGGTTTGTGCGATCGCCTAGTGCAACATAGTTTCCTTCGCAACCCTTTATACTTGGATCGTTAAAGTGATTTCACTAAACCCGTGAAATAGTTATTCCACTTTTAGATACTATTAGACACTTATTCCATTTTTTTTTTTTTTTTTTCACTATTACGCACTTACTGTTAGAAGAAATTGTTTCACGGGTTAAATGAAATCACTCTAACCATGAGAAGGCGTCGTATGACAACCCAACAAACAGTTGTAAAGGGCACTGGATACAACATGCATAACATTACGCACAATGTTGCACGGTGGGTCTGGGTCGTCACGCT
>NC_135758.1:31758614-31801663 GCF_052425735.1 Oculina patagonica | reverse complement strand
GCGATCGCGCCGCGATCGTGCGTGACGCGATTGTAAATGAACGCGAACGCGCCACGATAGTTGCGATCGCGCCGCGAATGTCGCGATCACGCCGCGATTGCCGCGATAGTCGCGATCGCGGCGTGATGAGTGCGATCGCGGCGCGATTGATTACCACCGCACCGCGATTTGGGGGGCTGGAATAAATCTCGGGAAGTGTTCCCGGCGAGAACTCACTTCTCGATCACCGGGAGAAAGTCAATATGCTTTGAAACTCTCACAAATCATGCTGTGGTCGTAACGCAAATCATGACTTGTATTGATGAAATAAACTTTAAGTACTAATCAAAGTAGTTATAAAACTAGTTTGATTTAAAATGTCGAAAAACATTTTATTACGTGACGGTGAGCCGTGAGGACGTGATTCCCACGAGAAAAGTTTTATTTAGTTTTAGTCTAGACGAACTGGCGCGACAAAGCGGCGCGTGATAATGAGTAAAGATAAATTAAAAGATAAGAATTTTTATTTCTTAACAGTCCGTTTTTTAATCTTTTCAAACACTTTGTTTCTTTCTTTTCTTATCTTTGAGGAGCCTTAATACCTTTGAGCAATCCAATGACAAATTTCTGTCGGCCATTTTCTTCAAATGCAAATACAATCAGGAATTCGCTGCAATTGCGTTTTTTGCATTGAAAAATCCTCTATATGGCATTTAATTTAATTGTGGCTCCGAAGAGGCTGTCAGAATGAGCTTTTTTTAGAGCTTTATATTTACCTTCCCGTAGACCACGTTCGTAGACCACACACATCGAAGTCCTTTCCCGCCTTTTGCCGCAAGGTGTCGTGAACTGAGCGTTACGATTGGCTGAGTTAGGTCACGTAGTGCATAGTACACGCAATCGCTACGCCATCCCAAGCAGAAAAGAAATTTTATTTCGAGAAAGTTGGTATGTTTTCTCTTCACAATCAGGACTGGAAAAATGTGTTCTTTTTTAGCTGCTTCTGTTAATAACAAGAGTTTAGAAGCGACCTAACTTGAGGGAAAAGCGTCTCTGTGAAAACTGTTAGAATTTGTTTTGCTAATTCGAGCGACTGCTTGTTTATAATTTCAACAGCTAGCGCTTCGTCGCTTCGTCATGGACTTTGTTGACTGAACTACAGCTAAACTGTGAATATAAAAAAAATGCAAAACTCGAACAGTGGAAAGAGGAAAACATTTTGACGGTAAGGACCATTCAATGCAAAGTTGTACCTGTTGATGCTTGGGACTTAAATGTTGTATTATTTAAAAAAGCTTCGGGGGAAAAGAAAGCGCATCTTTGACGGTTCGGCTACTTCGCAGATGCAAGAGATAGTTCGCTCGTTTGGTAGATCACATCATTGCATCTTCTTTCGCTTGAGCACGAGTAAAAGGTTAGTTGCCGTTATGTATGTGTTGTTCACATTTTACAGAAGAACTGTTCACTTATTTGCTTGTAAACTAAAGACTCAATCACGCTCTCCGGCTTTGCGAAATTTAATTGTGCTCGGCAGCGAAACTGGCCGTCTTTTTCTGTAAGCTTCTGTAAATAAATGATGTTGTTTCGATACAGTCTGTGTGTTTGTTTTGTCGGTATGCAAAACGCCAAGATAATTGTTTTTAAATTTATAGATTTAGGCGCGATCGCGGCGCGATTCAAGCCAAATCGCGGCGCGATTCCCGACCCATCGCCCCGCGATGCGAGAATTGCGGCGGCCAAAAACGCGGCGCGATCCAAGCCGATCGCGGCGCGAATGGCGGCGCGATCGCGCCAATCGCGGCGGCTAAAAACGCGGCGCGATCCAAGCCGATCGCGGTGCGATCCAAGCTCAATCGCGCCAAAGCGCCAATTGCGGCGGCCAAAAACGGGCCGCGATTCGCGGCGCATTCGCGGTAAAATTTTTACAAGGGATACCATTTAATTAAATTCCCTTACATATAGAAAGAATCAAATTAAGTTACAGTGTTTTGAACTGCTCAAATTACAGATGATGTAATTCAGAAAGTTGATGATGCATTCCGAGAGTCTTCAATCCCTCAAATTGGAAACACTTGTGAATCAGTGCCTCTACTAAAAGCTGCAGACTCTTCTGGTCTTTGTGATGTGCCTATGGACACAGAACACAAGAATGGCAACAAGGAAGCTAACAGTGCCAGTCTGTCTGCGGAGGGCAAAACGAACAATGCATTAAAGCAATCTGAAGATGATGGTCAGCCCAAGAAAGAGGAAGATGACAATCCTGATAGTGATGGAAATGATACAGATTTGGAGGTATTTTTAACATTTAGCTGCATGTACATATGGGTTATTGACCAAGTGTGAGGTCAAGATGGCAGGATATTGGCCAAGTTCTTTTTTGAGTGTTTATGGACCGAGACGAAGTCGAGGTCCATAAACACGCAAAAAAAGAATGAGGCCAATATCCTGCCTTCTTGACCGAACAAGCTTGGTCAATAAAGGATTTATTATATGACTTTTTTTCGAGTACTGACAAGGCTGCTGCCTAACGGGCGCCTAAGTTACGAGTGCGGGCGACTGAATTTTTGTTCAAGGAGCCCGCATGGACGCCTAAACATTGATCTTCCACTCCCATCCTTTGACTTTAATTTCCTTGTAACCTTGTTTCATTGGCATAAAAAATCCCATTTAAAGCAAAAAAACTGCTTCATTTTAAAACGGAAACGCTAAAATTGTTCGCATTTAGTGTATCAAGTACGTAACGTGTCTTTGCAAAATTTAGCAACTTCGAAAACCATTCGCTTTCAAGTGTTTAGGACTGGGCCTAACTTCCAAATATGGAATACCGTCGCTTGCATCTAAGCGTGAACACGTGCTGCCGAAACATGATCTAATTGGGTATCAAACGTGGCATGATTGGTTATCAAACGTTTGAAGTTTAGCAGACCGTAACGGCAACTTTTGCGCCGAAACTTCAACACATTCCGGTTTCGAAACAGTCGAAATGGAGGAAAGATTGGATATCAAGACTTCCTTCGACAAATTGATCCATATCTGTGTCGATATGCATTTGAAGGTTCACTTGAATCACTTCTGGTGCAAAGTTTCGCCTGTTCTCAGTGTTTATGGTGAGCAATTTGAGCGTGAAAGTTGCTGTTACGGTCTGCTAAACTTCAATGTTTCATGTCGAAACATGCCACGTTTGATACCCAATTAGATCATCTTTCGGCGGCTCGTGTTCACGCTTAGGTGCAAGCGACGGTAATGGTATTATGTTCTGGTTTACGTTTCGTTTGCTTCGTTGACGTTTCGGAGAAGTTTCAAAGTGAATCCAAGTGAATCTGAAGTAAATTTTAAGGATACAAAAGTAAATCAATCTGTTTGCTACTGCAGTCATGAATCAGGTCTGAAATAATTTTAATCTGCAAGCGCTTGATACAAAAACCTTTCCGACAGGCTTAAACTTACGTAAAACAACGTGCCAAATATCGTGATGTGTACACAAACTTACGTGGCGTGTTTTACATGTAATTCAGCTTAACTTTAGAATGAAGATAAAGTGTATGCCTCTTTCTTTTCATGTGACATTTCATATCTGCTGCCGCTTTTTTGTGGACTAAGGTTGTTATTTTCAACGAACTGTTTCATGTTTTCGTGTTTATAATGAGGAGCATTCTCAGGCATTGATCCGTAACTAGCAAATTTTTGTGCTGGAAACCTCAGTGCTTTTTGCCTGCTCAGATGTTCAGTTTGAATAAAATGAATTGCTTTTGTTACTACATTAATTTTATTAACAACTTATCTGATGAGTTAAGTAATTTGAAGTGTTTTCACAATTTAATTTTTCTGTTCTATTTTTGTCAACTGGTTATCATGTAACAATGATAAGATCATAACTTAATTAAAGTGTTTACACAGGTGTTTTTGACTTCTTATTACCTTTTTCTAAACCTAGGAAAAATTGACCTGCTTAATATAATTTATTATTGCTTCTTTTTTAACCTTGATTACTAAAATATTAAGTGAACTGGATTTTCCTGCTTCATGTTCATTGATTTTCTACGTGAAAAAACTAATGAAAGTACATGAAATGCACTCAGACTGGCACTGGCTTAACAAATGAATTAACCCTTCATGCTTTCAACTAAATGCATGTCAGTTTTCATTGTTGGTTTATTTCTCCCAGCCCAGCTAGTGATTTAACCCACAGAGGGGAGAGATAATATATATTGCTGATATTAATGACTTATCCAACTTCTTTCCTCTGGGTCTCTGAGGTTGCTGGAGAGTAAAAAACAGTTTTATGGGGAGGCTCTGCCCCAGGGTACCCTTACCCTTTCATATACCATTTCTGCAACCTCATTTCCATGAACGAGGTTGTCATTAAAGGGAAGGGGAAAGTGACCCTTACCCTTTTAGAAACCATAGACCCCCTCATGAAGATGGCACCCCTTTCACATACCAACAAAAGGAATACTACCGTAGTTATTCGGTTATAAGGCGCACTCGGTTATAAGACGCACCCCAAACTTGACTACATTGTTATGCTAAGTTTACAAACTGAAAATTCTCCAAAAACACTCGGTTATAAGACGCACCATGAGTTGGAGTGTTGAAAAGATGTAGTGATCAATTTAAGGACAGTTTTTTCTTACAAAATTTGACTGTTGGAATATTGTTCATACTCCTTGGCACAATCTTCGAGTAAAAAGCTAACATTTTGTGCTAAAAAAGACGTAAATCCACTTGAGCAAAACATCTTTCCATCGTTCATGCTTCGAACTAAGCTGCTTAGTAACCTGGCAGATGTGTAGTTTCCAGTGACCACTGAGTTTGTAGCTTGGTTACCAAGTTCTCAAGCATGCTTCGTATCGCTTCGAACTTTGTTTATCAAGTGTTTTTCAAAGATTCTCAAGCTTTTTTGGTGTTTTCCTTGTCTTCTAAAGTCTTTTTCCACTTTCCACGCTTAGAAAGGTTTGTTTCAAATAAGTATGCTTGATTTTCTTTGTCTAATTTCAACAAAATGCTGGCATATACAGGTGTCACTAAAACTTGTTTTATATACGCATTAATAAACTTTGCGTTAA
Organism: Oculina patagonica; assembly: GCF_052425735.1. Classification (NCBI taxonomy): domain Eukaryota; kingdom Metazoa; phylum Cnidaria; class Anthozoa; order Scleractinia; family Oculinidae; genus Oculina; species Oculina patagonica. Next base: position 31,796,618 of record NC_135758.1, on the reverse strand, counting down.
ACTTAATGTTTCTTATATCTTTAATACTGTTAAAGTCCATAACCAACATTAAGTGTTTTTATTTCTCTTGTTTTAACTGTAAGTTCCGGTAAAATGGCGGTCATAAGATTTTGTTGGGCGAAAATACTCGGCTATAAGACGCACCCCAATTTTGGCATGAACTTCCCACAGAAAAACAGATTTTTCTCGAAAAAACCGTGCGCCTTATAACCGAATAACTACGGTACATCTTTTTACTTATTTTTCACTTGAATAATAACACTTTAAAATACTTAAATGACTTGATCATTTGGTGGGTCTGTTCAAGCATTATGAAGGGTTTTTTTAATACTTTAAAACCAGTTTTCCCTCCCCTTTTGTATAGTCCAACTCATGAAATCCCCACCCTTTTATATACCTGGAGCCTGAAAAAGGTATCCCTGTTGGGTGGAGCCTCCCCATATAGTCCACTATAGGGAGTACCCCAAGGGGACATTCGAGTATATTATAGCAATAATGTTGGGGGAAGGTTCAATCCCCGGGCCCCTCTCCTAGGCCACATAGTCGACCACATATTTGCCTAAGTAACCCCCACCAACTTCCCCCCCCCCCGATTGGTCTTCGGCAACTTAAGCTGGGCTCCTAACATAATGGCTTGGGCTCCTAAATTTTGAAGTTAGGAGCCCGAAGGGCTCCTAAAAAATTTCCTTAGGCAGCAGCCTTGACTGAAAAGGAAGCCAGTTGCATGCACGTTCAATGGCGCACGCTAAAATCATTTCATTGGTTTAAAAGTTTAACGAGTGACTGTCAAATTCTTGAATGAATCGAGACGAAATAAAACGACGCTACAACAGCAAAATTTACCTCTTTTTAACCCTCAAAAGGATATTGAAATGGCTAAAATTGCAAATCAACGTTGAGTTTAAAGCCTTAAAACAAGAGTGTCCATTCCATCTGGCCGCCAGCTTTTGATTATTGGATGTTTTGCAGAGTATTTGCTCGCTTCAGGCGCTTTAGAGGTTTAGTGGTGCAAGCCTGCTGTCACGGTGACATGAGCTGAATATTGAAATTGTGATTGTTGAAAGCGTTTGGGACTTATAAATTCACGGGAAGAGCTTGAACTTTCCTACATCATTGATTTAAATGTTCGACCCGACTTTATTCGACGTGAGTGTTAGAGGATTTGATGAAAAGATGTTTTAAAAGCTTACAGTGCCTGGTTCGCCGTGCCGACCGCTTTCTCCATCAAGATGTACACAAACGACAAGTTTGCCGAATTCTTTATTCTTCAGGTATGTCACTGTCAGACTTCTCTCCTTTTTCCGCCGAACAAAACCGATATCATGTCTTCAAGTCGCTTTGCGTTTTAATTTTTGTATTTTTAGCTGGTTGTTGTGGCAAATAAAATTCACGAAATTCGTTAACATTTGTTGTTTTTAAAATTAGTTTGTTCTCGTTCGCTTTAAGACCTATTTCTTTGTAATAGGACTCTCTTTCGCTAGAAACAGGCAGAAAATATTTGTGTTGTTTCGGTAAATGGTTTCATAGCTCAAGTTTACGACGGAAAAGCTTTTTGTAGTAGCGTCGACGTACGCGACGGAACAGAAAAGTTTTTTTGCTTGCGGGAACACAGCGGGCGATCCCGAGCGGTCAAGATGGCTCCATCTTGACCGCTCGGGTAGCCAATCAGAGCACGCGATTCATTTCATCTTGACCGCTCATGGAGCTAGTCATATAATAATATGTATTATTGGAATTTGTTGGTACCTATTACATGCCTGTGTAGTGTAATGATCAGGTAAGATGAAGAAAGACATGCATTCACTCTCAGATGTAACTCACTGTAATCTCATTCTTGACGATCATGTTACATTTATAGTAAATCATTAAATCACGTGTATCAATGATGTAATTGCTACACTCCTTGCTACAGATCAGTTCCTCAAAATTCATTTCTCAAACTAGTTCTTGGTTTTCCTTAACATGCACCTGATCAATCACCCAATCAATGAATAATAATTGATAAACATGCACCTAATCAATGATATATATTCAATACCTGGCACCGTATAATCATAGTAATCAAATAATAATCAGAGTTTATATCAATAACAAAACAAGTGTTCACAATCACTGATATCATCTTATCAACGTTCAAAGTCTATTCAACGTTTATTTGGTGTAGTCCTTCAGATGGCCATCAAATGTAGATTTGGTCTGTTGCTGTGATCTGCGCAGTGGTAGGATTTGATTGGTAGGCATTGCCTCAACTGGCACTTGTCGGGTAGCCATGCCTTGGGTGGCTATTGGTTCTGCCACTATTGTCATTGCAGATGTTTCCTGGGTGGCGGCTGGTGCATCCTGGCATGTGGCTGCTGGTGGTACTACTGTTCGTGCAGTAGGTGGTTTCCTTTGTTTGTCTCTTCCTGGGATGAAGGTTGTTCTGACCAGCTTGAATTTAGATGCATCTCGGTACACTGTATAGCCAACACCGACTCTCCTGGCACGGATTGTGGAGCCAATAACCATTGTGGCAATATGTGGCTGAATGGTTCGAATTGGGTGTCTTCTTTGCATTTCTTGTCGCATTTCAGGGGCACAGCCTCTCCGGCTTCTTGGCTCTGTGTCTTCAGTCATGGAAAGACTTCACCTTTTCTTTGTATTTGCTGTCTCTTTTCCTGACTTCTTCAATCCCTGCTGGCTTTCTCTGTTAAGTAGTGGTCGAGTCTATTTAGTGGTCGAGTCTGGTAGTGGTTGGATTGCTCTGTTCTGCTGATGAGTAATATGTACAGCACAGCCCCTGTTGTAGGGTGTGGTGTCTCCCTGTATGCTTGGAGCGTGCCATAGATGGCTTAGTGGAGATCAATACCTTCTGTACGGACTATGTCGGCTGTTTTGTTTATGCCTGCCCTTGTAAAAATTTTACCGCGATTGCGGCTCGATCGCGCCGCGTTTTTGGCCGCTGCGATTGGCCCATTCGTGGCGCGATTGGGCTTGGATCGCGCCACGTTTTTGGCCGTCGCGATTCTCACTTCCGGCCCATCGCGCCGCGATCGCGCCTGAATCTTTAAATTTAAAAACAACAAGAGCTTTTAGAGCTTAAAACTGCGCTGGTCATGTGACCGCTTTAGGGGAGCCATGTGGGGGGAACAAAAAATGCACCCCCCCCATTATCCCCTTTACCTGCGTCAAACAATGTTGCGACTGACAAACAAAATGGTTAGAAAACACCTCGTGTGACATTTCATGGTTGTCTAGTTCCATCCGCAATTTGATATTTTTCTTATATGCTAACGCTGGCCATATTTATTTCCCACGATCCTGATCCGTGAAACCAACACATCATTATTCTTTTAAATCAGCATCCAGTGTTGTATTGAATTTCCGTTTAAAGATTGCATAACTCGCTCCGAAAATGGAATATTGGAGCAAATAATTAAATCAAATTTAAGAAAAAAACTAGAGCTGCTTTTTGCTGAATGGGAATTCCCCGGGGAATTATTTTACTAATGACGTCAACCTTGCAAGTCAGGGCATGTTTGTCTCAGTAGTTTTCCTTCAGATTTCAGAAATCCTCTAGATGACCCAACTCCAAAAATACATAATGCTAAAAAGTCGAACATTTCACACTTATGTCATTAAAGATGTGAATATTGTTCATCGTGGTGTAAGATAGGTAATGAACGTTTATTCGTTTGTCTCACGATAGAATCGCTTTGAGATGTTGATCGCAACGTTTCGACTGCAATACTGCTAGTCTTCATCAGGCGATGAGGTCGATTGTTTACGCGTCGCTATTTATGCATGTTGGTTCGCTGTGATTGGTGCATTTCGATCCTCATTATTATTCCGACTAGGTCCCCTCATAGGTCCGCTCTGTAGTTGAACAGCTGTTATGCTTTCTGATCGTAGGTATCCATGCTTCAGGAATTTCAATTCCACTATCTCTATTGATGTTATTAGAATGAAGTCTTATGTCTCTGTCGTGTTCTTTTATCCTGTCTTGCATCGCTCTCCCTGTTTCCCCTATATATACTTTGCCGCATTCACATGGAATTTTGTATACGACACCATCTTGTTTGCCTGGTTCTAGGGCGTCTTTCGGTCGTACTAAGTAAGACCGAAGAGTTGTGTCAGATTTAAAGACGGTGTGAACGCCTTGTTCTTGTAGGCAGCGGCGAAGAACCTCTGATACACCTTTAATATAGGGTAAAACCGCAGTAGATTTAAATTCCTGCGTGGGTTCGTTGTTGGCTGTTGGTCTTGCACCACATGGTCTTAGTAAGTTTTTGTATGAACGAAGACGGATAACCGTTAGAAACAAGTACCGACGATAAATGTTTCTTTTCTTGAGAGATAACTGATGGTTTTGTTGTGAGGTGTTTGGCTCGGTCATATAGACACTTAACAATACCACGCTTCACTGACTGAGGATGGTGTGAGTCATAGGCTAAGTACTGATCAGTGTGTGTGGGCTTTCTATATACACTGGTAGTAAGAAGGCCGTTTGAGTCCCTTATAACTGACGTGTCGAGAAAGGGAATGCTGTTATCTTTCTCGGTTTCCATGGTAAAACGAACGGTGGGCTGTTGGCTATTAAGATGTTGTAAAAAGCTGTCGACTTGGTCTCGATCTAATATAGTAAACATGTCATCTACATATCGCTTCCAGATCTTAGGTTTGTAGATCGCACTTGCTATCGCACGCTCCTCAAAATCTTCCATGAAGATGTTGGCTATAACCGCGGAGACAGGGCTCCCCATAGCGGCTCCGTCCTTTTGTTCATAAATTGATCCATTGTATTGGAAATACGTGGATCGTAAAACAAAGTTTAAAAGGTCGGCAATTTGTGTAGGTGTTAGGTTTGTGCGGTCGGCAAGACCGGGATCGTTTTCTAGTTTGCGAAGTGCGACCTTTACGGCGTCTTCGATAGGCACGTTCGTAAATAAAGATTCTACGTCAAATGATACCATGATTTCCTTTTCTTGTATTCTTTCATGGTTGATGGTATTCACGAAATGAGTAGAGTTGGTAACTGCGTACTCTGATTTGCCTGTCAGTGGGGACAGGATGTCAGCTAAATGAGCCGACAAGTCATAAGCAAAGGTGTTTATACACGATACAATAGGTCTCAATGGTATATTTGATTTGTGTATCTTAGGCTGACCGTAGATCCTAGGCGGCTGTTTGTGCTTGGGCCTGATCTTGTTGTAGATAGTTTCTGATAGATGTCCACTTCGTTTTAAGCTAAGAAGCTTCTCAGTGAGTTTACGGCTGAGTCGATCCGTGGGGTCTTTATTAAGAAGTTGATATGGACCCGTTTCAATTAGTGCCTTCATTCTATCATGGTAGGTGTTAGTGTCTAGAACTACACTTGCGCGACCTTTGTCGGCTGGTAGTATCATAATAGAATCGTCTTGTTTTAAGTTGTTAAGGGCTTCGTGCATTTCCTTCGTGATGTTAGGCTTTGGTGGTTCAGCCTGTTGAAGGACGCTATTAACGGTTCTCCTTATTGTGTCAGCTTGTTCTGAGTCAAGCGTTCTTATGGCTGTTTCAACTTTAGCAACTATTTCAGTGGCTGGAATGGTGGTTGGTGTTACTGCGAAATTTAACCCTTTCTCTAGTAATGATACCTCAGCATCACTAAGAGGCTAAAGCATATTTTTCATTTAAAGCATTAAATTTTAGTATTTTCTTTTATTCAAACGCTTCAATATACTTCACACAACTTTTTTTAAGTAAAGACCAAAGGATTTGCAAAGTGAAAGGTAGCTGATAATACCTTTAAAACATTACGTGACTCGAGGTCTAGCCGATCGAAGGTGAAACTTGTCATGTCAGCACATTCTTTGACACCAACGTAATGGTAATTATTCACAGATTCTGGCCCGCTGAATTATATTTCTCTTTGAAAGCACGGAAATTTAGCATTTTCCATGAGTCAAACGCTTCAAAAATCGAATAATTCACTCTTAACATTCTTTGTAAAGACAAAAAAAGAGAAAAATTTTCCATTTGTTACTGATTTGTAGCTTCTAAACATCGCGTGACTTCAAGCTTGACCGAGTGGAGGTCTGGGTCTGCTCACAGACAAAACTAATAAACCCCGTGCAGAGCAAGAACTGCGCAGCGCAGTTAATTATCTTGGCGTTTAGCACACCGAAAAAACAAACACACTGGCTCTGTATCAAAACAACATCAATTATTTACAGAAGGTTACAGAAAAAGATGGCCAGTTTTGCTGTCGAGCACATATATTTCGCAATGGTCTCAAGCTGGAGATCGTGAGCCATTAGTTTACAAGCAAATAAGTGAACAGTTCTTCTCTAAAATGTCACGAAGGAAACAACACATACATAACGGCAACTAACCTTTTCCTCGTGCTCAAACGAAGGAAGATGCAATGATGTGATCTACCAAACGAGCGAACCATCTCTTGGTCATGCATCTGCGAAGAAGCCGAACCGTTGAAGATGTGCTTTTCCCCAAAGCGTTTTTAAATAATACAACATTTAAGTCCCAAGCATCAACAGGTACAACTTCGCATTGAATGGTCCCTACCGTCAAAATGTTTATCTCTTTCCACTGTTCGAGTTTTGCAGTTTTTTAAAAATCACAGTTCAGTCAACAAAGTCCGTGACGAATCCCACAAGATAGCGCTGTCAAAATTAACAAGCTGTCGCTCGAATTAACAAACACATTCTAGCAGTTTCCACAGAGACGCTTTTCCTGAAAGTTAAGTTGCTTCTAAACTCATGTTATTAACAGAAGCAGCCAAAAAAGAACACATTTTTCCAGTCCTGATTGTGAAGAGAAAGCATTCCAACTATAAACTCAAAATAAAATTTCTTTTCTGCTCGGGATGGCGTGTACAATGGCCCACGTGACCTTACTCAGCCAATCGTAACGCTCAGTTCACGACACCTTGCGGGGAAAGGCGGGAATAATCTCAGGACAATTCGCCGATGTGTGTGGTCTACGGGAAGGTAAATATAAAGCTCTAAAAAAAGCTCATTCTGACAGCCTCTTCGGAGCCACAATTAAATTAAATGCCATCTAGAGGATTTTTCAATGCGAAAAACGCAATTGCAATGAATTCCTGAATGTATTTGCATTTGAAGAAAATGGCCGACAGAAATTTGTCATTGGATTGCTCAAAGGTATTAAGGTTCCTCAATGATAAGAAAAGAAAGAAGCAAAGTGTTTGAAAAGATTAAAAAACGGACTGTAAAAAAAATTAAAAAATTCTTATCTTTTAATTTATCTTTACTCATTACTAGCGCCACTTTGTGGCGCCAGTTCGTCTAGACTAAAACTAAATAAAACTTTTCTCGTGGGAATGACGTCCACACGGCTCACCGTCAATGTTTTTCGACATTTTAAATCAAACTAGTTTTATTACTACTTTGATTAGTACTTTAAGTTTATTTCATCAATACAGTCATGATTTGCGTTAAGACCACAGCATGATTTGTGAGAATTTCAAAGCATAATGTCGACTTTCTCCCGGTGATCGAGAAGTGAGTTCTCGCCGGGAATACTTCCCGAGATTTATTCCAGCCCCCTCAAATCGCGGTGTGGTAGTAATCAATTGCGCCGCGATCGCACTTATCGCGCTGCGTTCGCGCCCATCTACAATCGCGTTGCGATCGCAACATTCGCGGCGCGATTACGGTAAAATTTTTACAAGGGTGAGCTTGTTGAAGCCTTCTACTTGTCCATGGGCTTTGGGATGTTGTAGTGTGATTTGTTTTGTTTGTGTGTGAACCCCATTTCTGCTGCCATTTCTTTGAAGTCTTCAGAGTTAAATGGTGGTCTATTGTCTGATTGGACGGTCTTGGGGACTCCGTGGGTGGCGAAGGCTTTCCTCATCTTCTTTAGTACTGGCTTGATGGATGTCGAGTAAACAAACTCAACCTCTGGGTACGTTGAATACTGGTCAGTCATGACCAGTGTGTACTTTGCTTGGGAATGGGCCCCAGTAGTGGTTTCCCATGGTCTTTCTGGTAGGTTTGTCATTATTTTTGGCTGGTTCTGTATGCTGCGTGGTTGTTGCTATCTGGCAGTTGAGGCAAGTGTTTTCAGTGGTGTCAATGCAAGAGTTCATGGCAGGAAATCAATACTTTGGGTGTAGGATTTCTTTAGTCTTGCCAATACTCAGTAATCTGGATAATCTTATCTCTCAGTAATTCAGGGAGAATGATTCTGTCGATTCTCAGGATCGGTCCGTCACACATATAGCTCATATATGTACCTCTTCTCTGTGTAGGTTATGGTCTGACTCGCATAGTGTACTGTTTGAAATTCTTTGCTGGTCTTCTGAAACAGTCCTCCTCCTAATCCTTCTAGGCCTCCGTCACAGATGATGAGTGTTGCATGTTCTGGTATGGAATTAGGACTGAGGCTGCTGTGATGGTGGCTTTCAGGTCCTGGAAAGCTTTTTCTTGTTCAGTCGACCACTCAAACTTTGTATTGATTTTTGTAAGCTTTCTCAGTAGGTAGGCTACCATTTGGAGAAGAGACTAGTTCCTCTTTGGATGCTGGTGGGGCACAGCTGTTTTAATGGACAGCTTGAATGTTGGTTGGGCTTGGTTTAAGGCCTTTCTGTTTAAACAAGCATCCATAGTAGTCAAATTTGGACGCTTTTCTGAATTTGAACTTTTCATGTCCCAAGGTCCGGTTGTGGTCCTCCAGTCTCTGTAGCAGTTTTGTAAGAGTCTTGTTGTGCTTGTTCCAGTCTCTACCACCCGTCATATTGTTGTCGCGGTAATTGGCATGAGGATCTTTGGAATGTCTGATATAATCTTTCTGATCTCTCAATCAAACAGGTCTTGACTGTTGGCATTTGTATTGGTAGTTTCCCCATGGATTAGAGAAGGTCATTGACTTGTTTGATTCAGGATCTAGGCAGAATGGATGGTACATTGTATCCATGGTTAAGGTCTAGTTTGCTAAAGACCTCACAGTCTTTGAATTCTATAACAAAATTTTCTGTAATTGATGCTTGAATGGGGTTTCTTTGACATGCTTTCCATTTCATCCGCTTGCTGGTTGCTCTCTTCGTTGAATTGAAATTGACATTCAATATCCTTCATCCATTTGTCCCATCTGTTCGCTGTATTAGTTGGGTCGTGGTTGATAATGAAGGGTGTGATGTTTAGCTGCCTGTTTGTGACAGTGACATGTTGCTGTGCTTGGGCTTGTGGAACAGCGCCACAGCTCTGTGCAGCCAAAGCAGCTTAGTTAGGATTTACCATTTTCTATCTGCATTTTGTTTCTTCTCTTGTTTTTCTTATATCCATCCTCATGACCAATGTAATGACTGGGTAAGACAAAGGAAGATACACATTCACTCTCAGATGTAACTCACTGTAAACTCATTATTGATGATCATGTTACATTAAAGTGCATATGAAGTAAAAAATACAGAAATGTGCATCAAACAAGACATATGATGACTTATATTGTGATGTTACCATGGCAACACCCCTGGATCCAGGCTCTATCTGCTTAAACCAAATATCTCCATGTGCGACCCTTCAAAGTGTGACAGAAGGCCCGCTTCAATTTGAACACACATGGTGCCCATATTACCTTAACCCTTCTCATTGATTGCTTCTTGGGAGTGGATAGTCTTTGGTTAAGAAAAAACTTGGGAAAACTTGTTAGTTTAAATTAAAATAGGTCTTGTGGCAAAACCGTTGCCATGGCAATGGCACAACGGGTGGCATCTTGTGACTTGTGTATTATTCATTTATGGTGCCAAGTATGAAGAACATCCCTCTTATATTTCTTGAGAAACTCTTGATTCATTGTTTTTTATGGAACTATTAATTATGCCATCACTTCCTCATTTGCATAATTCAAAAAACGTGAATATCTTTAAAACTTCAAAATGAAAAATGCCAATCTTTATTTTGAAAAGTCATCAAAATAAGCAGCAGTTATTTTTTACTTCATATGCACTTTAATTAATAGTAAATCATTTTATCAAATTATGATGTAATCGCTACATGTTGGTGAATTAATTTAATCTGATAATTACAAAACTATATTAAAAGTAATGTTGATTTAAATAATTAAAAGGAACTAATTTGTTATCTGTGATGTAAATTTTTGTTTAATGAGAGTATTTCATCATTATCATCTCATCTTTTATGAATTTTAGTGACTTATGATATTGTACATAGCATTAAATTTTCAAGCTATTAAAATGTTACTTTGTTATGATTGGCTACTTTAGGAAGATGATTCAAATAAAAAAGATAAAGGAACACAACCAGGGACAGCAAAAAACAAAAGAAGGGACAAAAAGACAAAAAGGGAAAAAAAGGCAGAGAGGAAAAAGCGAAAGGAAGAAGAACGGAAAGCAAATTTACAGTGAGTTTTTAGTTAAGGTCAATATTTACTGTTGGAGAGATGACATCTTTGAGCCACTTATTTATTGAAAAAAGTAGATGTTATGGCTTGTGTAAGGTTTTGTAATAATAATAATAATAATAATAAGTAATAGTAATTGGACTGAGTGGAGTACAATTCAGGGAGTAATCGGGCGAGTCATTTCAAAATCGGCCGAGCGCGCAGCGCGAGGCCGATTTGAAATTATGAGCATGATTACTCTCTGAATTGTACGACACGAGGTCCAATTACTAATTAATCGTGTCAATAACAAAATTCGAGGTTAGGAAGTTTTTAGGAACCTTTCTGTAAGGAAAAGTCAAAGGTGAATTCAGTTGGTTGCACAAAAAGTTAGAAAACAGCAAGAAAAAACCCATTCAAATGCGCATGATTGACACGCGGATGGCGTAGGTGTCCAATTACAGGTATCCAATTTGAAGTTGCTCAAATTGGATACCTGTAATTGGACACCCACGTGATCGCGCGCCGATTACGCGACAAATAGGCGCGCGCAGAACCAATCAAAAACGAGAATTTTGTTATAGATACGATTATAATAATAATAATAATAATTGTATTATTATTATAATTATTATTATGCCCTTCTAATTGGCATAAAAAACACCCCTTGCTATCATTGCTGATTTCCCAGGTATAACAATTACACAAACATGTTTATTATAGGATGAACATTGGTATGTGTTGCTACATAGCCTATTAACTACGAAATAAACCTGGAAGGTTTTAATTAATTTATGGCTTGCAAAAGAGGCCTCATAAAGGTGAGGGCCAGAAACAAAGCAAAAGGTAGTTAAATCAATTATCACACCAAATGAACACTACAGCAATTTGATTTTAACTAGAGCAACTAATACATCACATATCTGACAGTCATTTTCCACTCTTATCGTAAAAATGCATGATCGTGTGAGAGTTTCTGATGAGATAAATTTAAAATTTGCACTGTACTGTGTAATGAAAGCTGAGAAATCGATAAACTGTCAATCATTTACTTGGCAATTTGAATATTCAATGACCCCACTAACTCGAAACCCTGCTAACTCAAAGTGTTTTTAGTTACCCTTCAGAGTTTAAGTTACTGGGGTTCTACTATATATGAAAATTCACAAAGTTGGCTCAGGGACAGGCTAGGGTGACCCCAGGTGAAGGGTCACTTGCTTTGAAGGTTGGGTGACCCTGGGCGGCAAGACAATTTTTTTCTATTTTTAACTCGCCTACCAGAGGCAAGTCTGGACATACAGAGTATGCGTAAACCAGAGACCAAATCTTGGCTTGCTTGGCAGGGACAACTTTTCTCATTTAAATGCTCAGTAAAAGATGACTCTGGAGAGAGGGTAATCCTCCTACCAGGGACAACTTTTCTTCATATTAACAGGCCCTTACTCAAGTAACTGCTTTTTTAAAGGTTTTACTTTGCCATGGGTGCCTTTGATGGTAAAAAAGTGGTTCAACATTAACTACTCAGGTTTTAAGCTTCTTGAAGCTTCTTGTTAAGCTTTTGGCAGCCAGCCCCTAGATTGAATAACACCCCTATGGCTGGCTCAATGCTGCAACCCATTCATGAGCCCCCCCACACCAAGCAAATTAAAAGGGACCCCAGAGCTACACTGCAAAGCTCGGACATAAAAGGGCTCGTGACTGGGGAAAGACAAAGCCCCTAACCGCCAATCCCAAAGGCACCCAACTGTGTACAGAAGCTTTGATCCAAAACAAACCTCTTTAACTGCAACAATCTTTTGAGAACATTTAGGACCGTTTCAACTGGTGTTCTGACATAGAGCTAGTGCGTGCCACTCATCCATCTAAAGTCATCGTCACAGCTCCAATGCAAAAAACTGTGTGGCCCGAGAACTTCCAAAACCATATTCCAAGGAATTCCTGCTGCTTCTAGTGTGGACTGCAGAAATGAGAACAAACGAAGACGAGTTAAAGGCTGGATGTTTCTATCAATGAAGAGGGGGCCCTGTGAAGACCCCCAGAGGTGTTAAAAAGGCAAGACTGTGGTTATTGGGCAAAGAGATGCATGACCATGGCCTAGGTAAAGGAAACAGCATTGTTGAAAGGTCAGTTTTTGATGAGCTTTTGAAGTGAACACAAAGGCTAGAGGGATTTACCTCTGTGTTGACTCGTAAGTACTGTACAATTGGGTGAATGGAAGGATCGAAGGAAAAGTTTCCATGGGAAAACTGGAGATTCAGACAACAGGCAGCCCAAAGCATAACGTGATCAAAGTTTTGCAAATCCACAGATCAGTGAATAACATCCATGATGTCTGCTGTTACCGGTTGGTGCTGTGGTTGATTTGAGCTTTGGTGGGGTTTATGCCATGAAGAAGACGCTGAAGTTGGAGGCAATTTACCAGAGGATCAGGAAAACTATGATCAACGTGCATGGTGCAACTGATCCTCCATGTTGGAACAAAAGTGCAACAACATTTGTAGGTAGTAGGAAACCATTTGCACTATCCTTAACGCCTAACACAAAAAATGGATGAATTGATGCTGAGCTGGATGATACACTCAGTGAGTAGAAGAGGTCAAGTCCTTCGCAAGGTAGAACTGATGCTTCCGAGTCAGACTACTGATAGCTGGGTGAAAGCAAAGGAGGCACTGGGATGGCTGTAGGACCTAGCCTGAGGACCCAGCTGACAGAACCTCAGAAAATCAAATCAAGAAAGGACATCAGCCACTGAATTAGACAACCCTGCCACATGGCAAGCAGTAAACGCAAATGAATGCCAAGCCACCAACATGGAAAGATGACAGAGCAGTACCATCATGTTCGAGTCTTGTGTACAATATCGCATCATCTTAACCACTGCTGTTTTGCCAGAGAGAAATGCCACTTTGCTGACCACTGGTGACCCACAGAGAAGCTGACAGGACTACAGGGAAGAGCTGCTTGTAAGCAGTGGACAGTGGCATCTGCACTAATGACCATCTGCCCACAAACCATTCTTTTCTTAAAAAAGCCCCATATCCGATAGAACCTGCCGCATCCAAAGAGAAATGAAGATTGGACATTGGAGCCAATTGAAGGTATAACAGAAAACTATGGTCATTCCACAATGGAAAAACTCACACCACCAAGTGAAGTCCAAGTGAAACTCTCTATTGATCCTTACCGGATGGTCCACCCGGCCAAGTGTGGATAGCAAATTGACCATTCAATGATGAAAGGTGTGGCCCAGAGAAACAACTTTGAAGGCATTCTGGAGATTACTAAATAATAGGGTAAGGAGTGAGTTACACAGAGGTCGGGGTATGAAAGTTGTATAAATCAAGGTGCATCTTTGACTAGTGTGCCAGGCTAGATGCCACAGTCTCCTTCCTGTTTGATACGTAACAATTATTCGCCGAAGGTGAAGTGATTATTCAACAATAATCACTGAGCCTGAGGCGAATAATTGTTTTAGTATAATTTTCAGAGGTGAATATCAAAAACTGCAAAATAACAATAGAAAACACGAAAACAACAAACAGAAGTGCTCGGTTGCATACGTGTAAACCAGCTACTTTAATTCATCGATTGAAATCATCTGAATTTACACTCAAGTTTTAGCAATAAAACGAAACAAAACAAACACTATGAAAAATATAGATATCCGGTACCTTTGTTTAATCGTTTTTTTTTGTTTTGTTTTTTTTGTGTTTTTTTTTTGTTTAATCGTTGGTGACTTCTGAGCAATTGTGTGAATCCTCTCGAAATTAGTAGCTCCAGTGAGAAGAGAACTAAATAGTGCTTTGACAGTCGATCTGACTGAGTACATGGCCGTGTGCGATATCCAAAACCACCATGTTTATGATCAATTCCAATGCCTTGAAAACCATCTCTTGAAAATATTTTCTGTCCAAAAGACTTGGTAGTGAATTTGCAAAATTCCCAATGTTTCAAATATCCAGGATTTGGAGTGATTTCTTTTAAATGAGAGAAATTTTCATTCAGCAAATGCCGCCATGTTCACTGGCCTGGATGGCAAACGTGGCATGGCTTAGTAACCTTGAGATGCAAGCCTAGCGCGGTGAATATTGCGCCATAGTCCGAGCTTCTTGACCAATCAGAATTGAATTCACCTTTGGAAATTATACTAAAATCGTAGTATTGCCAAGCAGGTCCCAGAAACTGAAAGGCTGTCTGAAGGATAAGTAATCTATATTGTGTCAGATCCTGCCAGCAAGTTGGATGAGAGTTGCAGAAGATCCAGGCATATGTGGTAAAGGCCTGGGCATTCCAAGTGTGCACCCTACCCCCCGAAGAACTGTAGAAAAGCTGATTGACAAACTTGTGGCTCTGTTCATCGAGATGCAGCTAGAATTCAAGGGAGTTACTCCCCTTATGCTTACAAGAACACACGAGAAAGTGTTTCCTTGAAAGATACTACACATGAACGACATAGCACACAACTGGGCAAATGCCTCCAGACCAAACTTTCACCACTGGCACTGTTGACGCTCTTTGTTGTTAACTCCTTTAATTTGCATTCACACACAAAGCAATTGGGAATCCCCACAATATGTTTGAAAGGAGCTGTGATTGCATATTGATAAAATAAGTAATGAACCTCAATCTGAGCAACTTTCTTATTACCTGTCCTTTGTCTAGAAGTGGTATGAAATCCTTCAGAAAGTATGAGAGCAGATGTAAGAAAACCTGAAGGTCAGTTTTGGTGTCCAGAATGAGGTTTGCAATGCACACTGCGAGGGAATTCGAAGTTGCACTAAGACCATACAAAGTTGGTGAAATGGTGAACTAGTGTGGCTGGAGGAGAAAGCTATTCTGAGGTGAAAATTCCACCACCCTTGGTCTGGATCAAGGCCCCACTTATAACCAACCAAACTGACCAAGTGACATTGATCAACATCCTGAATCCAGTGAAGCAGGTGGTGTTAGTCAAGAGTCTCCCAGATTAGCATGGACTAAGTTGTAACAGTGGCCCTTGTGCCAAACCAGGATCACCAAGAGGCTTTATAAGAAGAAGACTATGATAATACCTTCCCTTTACTAGGGAGGGGTATATGTGATGTTAAAGCAACAATTAACTTAGCAAGGGATAAATTAGAAATGGTTTTGCACGCGTTTGTTACTAGTAGAATTGATTATTGCAATGGACAGGGCTACCGGACTGCGAGATTGCTAAATTGCAGAGAATTTTACTTTTAACTTTTAAGGCTCTTAATGGCATTGCTCCAACTTAGATTAGTAACTTAATTAAGGTAAGAAAGCAAGCATGCTATTCACTGCGCTCTATAAATTCAGGCACGCTTTTAGTGCACCCAGAAGGGAAAATGAAAAAGTCTTTTGGTGACAGATCTTTTAGTGTCAGTGCGCCTACACTTTGGAATGGGCTTCCAGCAAGCCTGCGTAATATATATTAGTTCTATTTTGTAGTTTTAAATCTTGTCTTAAAACATATCTTTTTAAATTAGCTTTTTTAAACTTTTAGATCTTGTCAATAATGGTGTATATAGTTAGTATATTTTAATATTGTTAGGTTTTAATATTGTAATGTATATAGTTAGTATATTTTAATATTTTTTAGTTTTAATATTGTAATGCGCTTTTTCTCATTTATATGTTAAAAAGCTCAATATAAATTAATAAATTATTATATAATTATTATTATATTAGGTGACATGCTGTCCTTTTGCGAAAAATAGGCCAAATCTAGATCTGCCATCTTGTATAGCTGAATACTGTAGCTTTTAAAACTGTAATTTTTAAATTTTTTAATTGTAATTATACATGCACAAATATATAGATAATTAGTTTCTTAGATTTTTTAGATTTTTAACTTTTTAGATTGTCGTTTCATTTTAATCTTTTCGTTTGTTTTATTATTCATTGGTTTTCTTATTTGTGGGCTTCCTGTAAAGTAGCTTTAGCTAAGTGGATTGCCACGTTAAACAAGGTCAAGTTCCACCTTTACGCTGATGACACGCAGCTGTATCTCACCTTTAAATCGTCCCCTGAGATGGCTAAAGCGGCGATGGAGGCTTGTGTGCGTGACATTGATACTTGGATGACGGCAAACATGTTAAAGATGAACAGGGACAAGACCGAGTTACTTGTCTTGAAGGCTCGTCATCGTCCACTCCCCCCACTGACGTCTATTTCAGTCTGTGATGAGGATATTGACCTATCATCTAAAGCCAGAAACATTGGTGTAATTTTCGACACATCTATGTCCATGGAAAACCACATTACTGCTATTTGCAAGTCAGCTTTCTATCATCTTCGGAATATCAGTCGCATTAGGAAATATTTAAGTTTTCATACTGCTGAAATGCTGGTACATGCATTTGTATCCTCCAGATTAGATTTCTGCAATTCACTTTTGTTTGGACTGCCTAAACAAACTTTAAAGAAGTTACAGCATGTTCAGAATGTAGCAACCCGAATTGTGACACTTACGTGAAAATGTGAACATATTACACCGGTACTTTATAACCTTCACTGGCTACCTATTGAAGAGCGCATAATATTTAAGCTGCTTCTTATAACATTCAAGTGTTTGATGGGCTTAGCCCCAACTTATCTGTCTGATATGATCAAGAGATATGTTCCGAGACGTAATCTACGTTCCATGAATGGCCATCGCTTGGATGACGTCGCCTATAATTTGCGCAGCTACGGATTTCGAGCTTTTTCTGTAGCCTCGCCACAACTCTGGAATGCCTTACCTTTAGAAATTCGATCGTGCAATGGCATTTCAGAGTTTAAGCGCAAACTAAAGACACATCTTTTTAGGAAAGCTTTTAGTTAGATATTTTTATAATTTAGTGTATTTTTACAATTAACTTAGGTGAATTAGTTAGTCTTTTTATTCGTTTTAGTTCTTTTATTGATCTTTTATTTTTTTTATTATATACAAATTGTAACTTTTTTAATATAGATATGTAATTTTTAATTGTAAATAACTTGTAAAGCGCTATTGGTTAGAAATAGAAATAGCGCTATATAAATAAAGTATTATTATTATTATTATTAAACAAAGTTCTTATCTTATCTTATCTTGATTCTTGAAGAAAAACAATTAAGCGAGCAAACTGATTCATTATTTTTCATTCCTTGATAAACTCATTCAAGTGAAGTTTTCTCACAACTTTTTTGAGTCATCCCTTTTGCTAAGAGAAAAGGAAACAACAACAATCTGTTATATTATTTTTTGGAGAGTACCATATATACATGCATGATGTCAAAACAATAGACACATTGGAGTATTGGCCAACTAGGGCACAGGGAAGGAATGTATATCTCCTCACATAACTCATGATCTTGGGAAAAGACAACTATGACTTCTGATTGTGGACCGGATCTCCAACTTTCCACCTTCTTCAGTGTTACGTGCATAGCGGCTTTCTTTCAACATTGTATTCCGACAAGCTTTTTATATGAGCCAATCAAAACTGAGGCATTATTTTTTCTGGTCTTTGTTTTATGCAAATGAGCCCACAAGTTCAGAACGTCATGCTAGTGACGTTTCTTTGAGAGTACCATACATGCATGATGTCAAAACAATAGACACAGTGGAGTATTGGCCAAAAGGGAAGGAATGTATATCTCCTCACATAGCTCATGATCTTGGGAAAAGACAACTATGACTTCTGATTGTGGATCTGATCTACTTTCCACCCTTTTTCAGTGTTACGTGCATAGCGGCTTTCTTTCAACATTGTATTCCGACATGGTTTTTATATGAGCAAATCAAAACTGAGACATTTTTTCTGGTCTTTGTTTTATGCAAATGAGCCCACAAGTTCAGAACATCATGCTAGTGGGCTGTGATTGTTAGATTTGGATCCGCCGTGTTTGTTTAGTATGTTGAAAGATGGATGTCAAAAGATAGCTGCTTATGCACGTGACACTGAAAGTGGGTGTAAATTTGTGGAAACTTAGCTTAGCGACAGGATGCAAAGTAATCCATCCATAATTGGGCCCTTAATTATGCTAGATTTAGCTCTATGAAAATCAAGGGGAATAGTTTTACAGCAATGTTGATCTAACAAAACTAATTAGACTCAAAATTTGTTCTCACTAAAGAAAAAGGGTATGAAAATCCGGAAGAAGTCTTGTATCAAATTTTTGCTCATGGTTAACAGGGATGGAAAACATTCTAAGGGATGGACCATTATTTTCTTGGAGGGGGGGGGGGTAAGAAAAATGTTTTTTGCAACAGTTTTTTAATTAATGCACCTCTGCAGACATTTTTTTCGAAATTTCATCTATGCTTCATTACACATAACATGTTTGTAAACAATTTATTTTGTCTTCCTGGGCCCTGCAAACAATTTTTTTAATATTTTCCAACCCCCCCCCCCCCTCCAAAAAAAATGGTCAGTCTCTAAGATACATTTTGCACTGTACAGATATTCAGAAATGAAATGATTTCAAGACTCTTGAAAATGAGTTTGGAGTCTGCATTATAGTTGTAGGCTTACAAGAATCTTGAGATTCATCAAGTGACAAAGCTTGAACAACATTTAAGTAAAAAAAATCTCTCTATGGCTAAAGTTGAATGCAAATAATCAAATATTTAACATTTGTGGTGTTTTGGCAGGAAAATGAAGCAAGAGGATGCTTCAAACAACCAAGGACCAGAAAAACAGAAAAGTGCCAAAACTGCAAAGAACCAACATGATAATGCCCTTCATCAGTTTGAAGACAACGAAAGAGGAAACCAAGATAAAAGTTTTCACAAGGATGGCCAAAAGAAAAATAAAGAGGGCGAAGACGAGTATTTTGCCAAATACAAAGGACCGAAAATGGCCATTGTCTTTCATGCTGTACTTGGACCTCATTTCAAATTTGATAAGAGTCAAGGTAACAGAATCTTCATGAGGTTTGGAGGTGTTAAATTTGGACATTGGAATGAAGATGTTGTAGAGGTGCACCCAGAAAGGTAAACTTTTATACATTGCATTAATAAGGGTGGTGAAAAGTATGTGGTTATTGGCCAGGTGCAAGTTCAAGGTGGGCTTTGATTATTTCCTTAAACTAAAGGGGAGAAGATTTAACATATTTTTTTGAAAATTAAAATTTTAATAGTCAAGTGTTGTAAAAGGACAACAAAAACAAGCTGGCTCATCATGCTCACTTAAACTGTAGAATGTCTCAATGATCAATAATATTGTACTGTGTCTATTTAATGTCCAACTAAAAATGAGATATTTTTTGTTATCATGGAATATATACACATTTACTTCAGGAATAGTCCAAAAAAATAATGTCTAGTCAGGTCGCTTAGTGCAATATTTGGGAGAAATCGTTACACGGTTGATAAAAGCACCAAACTTTGCAGAATGATTCTTCAAAGACTATTAAATAATTTTATCTGTGGCTCCACCTGAATTTTTTTCTTGCAATTTACTAAACATTTTGACCACGTACAAACTCTTAAGCACTGCTACCGCGCCATTTTGAATCGATGCAGTAAAGTGGCACAGAAGGAAATATTTCTCTACTCCGTAAGACAATTGCAGTTCTAATTGCTTAAATGTTGCAAATATATATATATATATATAAATTGAAGACATTGTTGAAGTTTTCGCTAAAAGATTAATTTTTAGATGCAGTATTCTCAAATGTTTATTATGGTAATTATATATGCGCTTGTAGTTTGTGGCCGCCTAGGAATGCAGAACTGAACATGCTTAAAGAAGCCTTAAAGAAACGAGATTACACACAAATTTTGGCCAAGGCAGCTTCAATAATAGGAAAACACATTTTCAGCCATAAGGCATATAAATTTAATGGATTGTTTCCATAAAATAGTCAAGAAGCATTGAAAATTAAATTTTGCAATGGAGACGGTTTGAGAAAGCAAGATAAGCACAAGTCCCAAGAATTCGAATGGAGCCACGGATAAACTTTAAAAAAGTATCGAAAAGAGGCTGCATGCAAAAATTGGGACTTTTATCACAAAATCTAATCGATCGCTTACTCAAGGACATTGCGGGACAGCTTTTACGAATATATGCAAATTAGCTAAAAACGTTACAGTTTAAATTTCAAGAAAAAAGAAAATAATTCGGATGGAGCCACGGATAAACTTAAATAAGGTATAGAAAGAAAGCCGCATGCAAAAAGGTGCTTTTATCACGCGTGTCACGATTATTACGCTAACCGACCTGACTAGTCAAGTTTAAACGTTATTGGCCATTCGGGGGTTGTGAAGGGGACCTGGGGTAAGTTTCAAATTTCAACCAATTAATAAACTGACACCACCATATGAAAGATCACGGTGAGATGGGTTATTTGACCAAGTCTGATGGTTTTAGGATGAACAGAGACGAAGGTATGGAAACATAGTTGAAAATCCATATACAAACATCTCTAATTTTGAGACAGCATCTCTCAAAACCATATGCACTCCTAAGATTTTCATTGGTTTTGTTGCGGCTGTAAAATCCTGTCTGGACCTAATATTTGAAAGGCCCACTGTGTTTGCCTATTTTTAAGATTATCACAGAAATCACGAATAATTTAATACTTTTTATGGTTTTGGGAGACGCTGACTCAAAATTAGAGACGTTTTTATGCATTTTAAACCATGTTTTAAATTCCATTACTTCGTCTCTGTTCATTCTAAAAACATCAAACTTACTCAAATGACCATTCTCACCATGATCTTTCATATGGTGGTGCCAGTTTATTGATTGGTTGAAATTTGAAACTCGCCCCAGTTCCCTGCACAACTCCGGAATGGCCAATTATAAACCCAGCTCTGTGACTAGCTGATAGTTATTTCATTTAATTGGTGTTTTTGGATGCATGCAGGTACCTTGATAATGATTTTATCCTGGTTCAAGCAAGGCTTTTGGTGCCAGTTGTCTATGTTTCTTGCAAAGTCTCCTACAAGTACATTGTGTTAAAAGGAAAATCTAAACAAGAAGATAATTATGTGTGGGAGCGCTTAGTTGGTTGGGGAGAATTCAAGAACCGATGCCTTCAAATACCAAAAGACAGATGCCAAACTGGAGGTAATGAAAAGTGTGTATCTGCTGATACATGTATAAATTTAATTTTTACACTTTGTTGTTCCAAATTATAATTAGTTTGATAAATACACCTATTTGCAATAATGTTGTCATAGGAAAAAGAAAAAAAGAAAATAGGTAAATAGGAATTAATTAGCATAGTTTCATAACTGGTATAGCATTTTCAGAAAACTCACGAGTTTTTAATTGCACACTGAGTCCACTTTTTTATGCTGTAACAAGATAAATTGATTTATTCTTATTTTGAGGCATTTTGAAGCCATTCGTATGAATAAAGTTCATGCATGCGCTTAATTGATTCCTATTTGACTTTTTCACATTTTTCTATGACAACCGTATTGCAATTAGGTGTATTTAACAGTTTGATTTTAATTCTTTTTTATGGATATTAAATAAATATATATGGCAAGTGAGACAAAGAAAATTAAAAGTAAAATGGTTCAAACAAAAAACAAATTATTTCAACCACAATGTGAACCAGACCTTTTTATGTCAAATGATCCAAACAAAAGAAAGCGTACCCTGTTTTCTAAGTTGCTACATTTTTCATTTTCTAGCCGTCTGGCACCAGTATGATGACACTATTTTTAGTCAACCCAACTGGTTCCAACGTTTTAGAAACATAATGCCAGTTTTGAAGAGCATGGATCCTGTTGAAGGAAGAAACATTGCAACTTGGGCTATGCTGCCTCGGTGGGAGGGTTTTGCAGTGGATGAAATGAACACAAGTATGACTGCTTGGGAGGCAGTAAAGTTTGTCAATGATATAGCTTATTGCATGACACAAACCCAGATGGAAGAACATGGTGTCCACAAGAAGAATGTTCCATTATCATATAACTTCAGTACAGTAAGTAAATACTTATGTTAATCATGCAATACAACTGTTTTGAAATATTCATTTGCTATATATGTCACTTATTCCATTAAAAAGAGGTATATAAGATTGGTTTTAATTGTTGTGAACTAATTATTGAAGCCTTACTTGCATTTGCTTAATTCTGAAAAAAAAAATATTAATGTTGCAATAATGACAAGGCTATGATCTTTACTGTAAGTTTCAAAAGTAATGATCCTCTGAGTTTTATGATTAAGCGGCCTTTTTCTATGGCTACTTTTGGTTTGACTAAGCTTTCATGTAGCTAAAATTATACCATATCTGAGCCAATCTATCACAATAAAGTAAAACATGTTTTGAATAAACCATTGTGGGACTGACATTAACTTGTTTTAGACCAGGTTATACATGTACAAAGAGAAAAAGAAAAAAAGAAATATTACCTTTTGATAAAGTTTTGTATCTTCACGGAGCCGTTTGGTACAGCTTGCTATGACTGTTATTTAATAAGTCGAGTTATATTTGAGGTCGCTCATCTTGGAGGGACACCAAAGTCAGAGAGTCGTTACTTTTAGACCTCCAGGGTATAAAAGCAAAGAAGTGAAGGCTTTTTTCCTTAAGAAGCTCTTAATTTCTATAGTTCTCACCACAGAAGTTTAGGATTCTCTTACTTCACTCTGGAATAACAACACAAAAATTGGCTCTATTTTTGTATCCGAAAAGGCCAGTGGCCGACAGTTCTCTATCAGTTACAATTGTACTCATCCAAAAGTCCTAAGACCTAAGCATGAAGTCAGAAGTAAAGCATACAGCATGTTTGTACTGTCAATTCCGAAGAGTTTTCCCTCAAAAATACAGTTGGGACCAGAAAAAACTGTGATTTCCATGCAAGTTGCAATGGTAAACCATCACTGGTGTCTCTGCCAGTTCCATTTGTTCCCATCTCTTGCAAGTGTTACCTGCCATAAAATATTTTTATTAATAATTAGGTAACAACCATTTATGAGAAAATTTTAAGTTAATGAAGTTACTTTTGTAGTAAGTACATGTAAGTAGCCTTTGCATGTCAGTCAGTCAGTCAATCAGTAAGTTAGTAGTTTTTGCATTCCAGTAGTCACTTTTTTCTTGCCTAGTAGAAATATATCCTGTTGGATCCATATATCCTTCATATGAGTTGACATGTTTTTTTCACTCTTTCAGATTTTGAAGGACTTTTTCAAAGCAAGGATTGAGAAGAATGCTTTGCCTCAAACAGAAGCAAAAGATGAAAAGAATGAAATTCTTCCCTTGGTGTCATCAGTAGCAATTGCTTACACTATTTACACACACAAAGTGTATCTTGAACGTGAGCAATTTGCAAAGCTCTTCTTCTCGTTGATTTTGAAATCAGACTCCAAAGAGCAAACTTGTACCTCATTTGAAAGGCTTCTCAAACAATTTCCTAGTGAGCAGTGGCAGTAAGTACTTTTTCTTTTAAATATTTAACAACTATTCGTCGAAGGCGAAGTGATTATTCAACAATAATCACTGAGCCTGAGGCGAATAATCGTTTTAGTATAATTTTCAGAGGTAAATATCTAGAACTGCAAAATTAGAGTAGAAAACACGAAAATAACAGACACAAGTGCTCGCTTGCAAACGTGTAAAACAGTTTATTTCATCAAGGGAATCCTACGGAAAAGAAAGATGTCTGGTACCTTTGTTTAATCGTTAGTGACTTCTGAAAGGTTGTGCGATTCTTCTTGAAATGACCAGCTCCGGTCAGAAGAGAACTGAATAATGTTTGGACTGTTTGGTCAATCGATCTGACTGAGTTTCGCATGGCCGTGTGCGATTTCCACAACCACCTTGTTTACGATCAATTCTAACACCTTGAAAACCATCTCTTGAAAATATTTTCGGTCCAGAAGCCTTGGTAGTTTACTTGCAAAATTCTCAGTGCATTAAACATCCAGGACTTGGAGAAATTTCTTTCAAATGGGCGAGAATTTTTATTCAGCAAATACCACCATGTTTACTTGCCTGGATGGCAAAGTTGGCATGGCTTGGTAGCCAAGCGTTGCAATGCTATATTCACCGCCTAGCCCGGTGAATATTTTGTCATAGTCTGAGCTTTTCTACCAATCCGAATCTCCCATTGGATTCACCTCTGGAAATTATTCTAATTAGAAATATATATCTAGGGAGTCACTGCAAGCATTGGAGGACATACACTATCAATTAGTACAAACAACTGACTCAACATTAAATTTCCATATATTTGAAATATTTCTTTAACTGTACTTTTATTTGTGTTACTTTCTGAAGTAACTTTAATTTTAGCGAGAATGAGTAAATGTTGAGGGGTTATATTATACATGTACAGAAGCTCAGTGTACTCATAATGTACTAGTAACAAGTTGATTCACACTTCTTTTGTACATTTCATAGATATGTTGTTTCATTTAATATATTTAACAATTATCCTGCGAAATCGCGCCGAATGTCGCCTGATACTTAGCCGACGAGGCTGTAGGCCGAGTGGGCTTAAATCAGACGATATTTCGCAAGATTGAGCACGATAATTGTTTTATTATTCAACAAATTGTGAACGAAACACATTTTGCAGAAATGTAATTAAACTGTAATTATGCCAAGCTTTACACGATTTTGGAGGAATCTTCGCAACTTACGTATATCGCAGGATATCTGTTATGTACGGATGACATATATCGTTAACATTTTGACCATATATGGGCAGCGGGCGCATGTGTTGACTAATAATATTTAATATACGCACACATAAAATAGGAACCTTGGTGAAGCTATTCAAGCCATTTGCAGACGTGTTGCCAAGGATCACAGTGAGCATCACGACTGGTTGTTTGCAGTACCATTGGTTCACTTTCTGACCCAAGCATCACAGCCTTTTAACAGTGCTGTGCTGCTCATGGAGAAACCTAAACATAATGATGACACATGGTGGGGAGCCAGTGGATTTGACACAAAAACTGTCAGAGAAAGGACTTTTACGGAGCACAGGTATGTATAATACTGACAACATTTATTGTAAATGGTACCTATATACACCTAGTTGCAATAAGGTTGTCATAGAAAAAAGGAATAACAGGTCCGCAATGCGAACATGTGTCTAGTGCAAGGTGGATACTGCTACTCGCGATCACACATGTAACTATGTTTGATTTCCGTTAATCTCTCGAGTCCAGATGTGTTTGGTTTTTCTGGAGGATTAGGATCTTCATTTTGGGGATGAGCGTAGGCTGATTTCCTGTCTGCTAATTGAGCCTAAGATGTATGCTTTAGCTCTTTTCCTTCACACTCTTTGATTATGGGTCGATTTGTACCCTTAAAAATAGATAATTCCGCCAAAAAAACCCTGTTTTTTCAATTGCTTCTTTAGACATTAAAGCGGGTTTGCGAAATGCTTGTAAAACAGTAACGACCCTGATGTTAATTTTATAAACAGCGTAAACACCAACAGCTTATCGCCGGGCCAACAATGCGTGCACGAACAAACTTTGCAAAACCTAAAACGTTTAAATTGACAGTAAATTGGAACAGGGTCAAACATTAGCGAAGTCTAAATTTATAAAGCGTGAGTAAAGTCAGCGCGCGTGCATTCATGCAGCGAATCATTGATAATCACAGATAATCATCTTAAGCGGCTTTATCTATTAAAGGAAACAAATGACAGAAGCTAACCTAACCCCAGTTGGCGCATTTCGCACATAGTAGCGGGAGCAATAGAGGCGGCTGTATTCGCATAGTAATTTGAGTTTTGAGTGTCAAAAAATTTGGGGGAATTTGGAGAGCATTTGCACGCTCAATAAAGGCCATTGTTACCCCAAAAATTGTGGGATTTTTTTTTGGTAGATAAACTGTGTTTATAAAAGTGTCTGCAATTTCTGGCGATCTTAATGGCAACAATCCCGTAAATATGGAAGCTCTCACTTTATATGCCGTAATCATTAGATGCAAATAGTAAAATTGACCAATGCTTACATGATTTGCAAGTAGTTTACTACTTCTATTATTACTTTGTCCACATAAATATTCAGCAGCTTTTGCAGATGTTTGGTCAGTCACAGCTGTTTTCAATCGGGCAGCTTCAGCGTTTTCTTGCTCTACGAAATATACTTCTCAATAACTTCTCTGAGTGGGCTTGAGCTAGTTCCGCTGCAGTTCACTACTAGAAGCAAATGCATTATCACTGACACAGAGCATCGCAAATGTCGCGGTATATTCGTTCTCAAATTCAATTGGTCCCGAATATCCTTTTTGTGATCATTCTCGAATTCAATTGGCTCCGAATATCCTCTCAGTGCTCGTGCTTGATTTCAATTGGGTTCGGAATATCTCCTAGTACTCGAGTGATTGCAAAATGGTCACAATGATATATCGAGTGGTTACACATTCCTGAATGAGTTCTTATCCTCACATAAATGGTCACGAAACAGGAAACCCAGTGAAACTCTATGCGCATTACTTGATATTTTAGGTTACATGAAGTATTTATCCGATTTTTTCCCTTTCTGCATAGGGTCTAGATGCTTGACGCACTAGACACAAAAATTCAAATAGGAAGTAATTAAGTGCATACATGCAATTTATTCGTACAAGTAGCCTCAAAATGCCTCAAAATAAAAATAAATCAGTTTACCTTGCTACATCATAAAAAGTGGACTCAAAGTGTGCAGATATAAACTCATGAGTTTTCTTATGAAACTGCGCTAATTGTAAATTCTTATTTACCTTTTTTCTTTTTTCTATGACAACGTTATTAGGTGTATATTTGCAACATATATCACAAAAATTAATGTTAAATGTTGAGGATTTTGTGTTGTTAATTACATTATAGAGTATTTAATCAATCATGAATCTTGCAATTATCTGGAGCCGTACATCAAGTTTGTCTATCAATGTGAGAAGAATATATTCAGTGGCATTCAGTTCCAAATTACAGATGAACAATGCCCTGTTATGGTTCATGTTTACCAACTGAATGAAATTTAGAATGCAGTCATTTGTAGAGGATGGCAAAAAAATGTATCAAGATATATATTGCATGTACAGAGGAATTTTAGAGTGGAGATAATTGTGTATCAAGGGACAACAGTAGCACTATGGTCAGGACTGATGGGAACAGAGCTTGGAGTGGCTCATCAGTTCAACTATTAGGTAGCAGCTTCTGCAGCACTTGTTTTTAAGTTGGCATTCTCTACAGTATTTCTCTTTCCCGTCTTATCTTTTTTCCCAAGAGAAGAACAAGCAACATCTTATTATTACTAAATTTATCTTCAGCTGCCATATTGACTCACATCATGCAGCGTTGATCAAACATAGGCACGCTAAGCGTGCAGGAGTTATTTTTTCAATTTATGGGGTGGCTTGGGGTGAAACTGGGTGATTGTCCTGTTGGGATGGTTTATGCCAAGAGTTGAGCTATTTGTGTATGGCAGCCCACGGAGTCACTTTTTGCACAAAATTTGCTTGCAAACAAAATAATTTTCACGTGCATTTTGATACATCAGAACTGTTTCATTCAATACGTAAATTTTCATCATTTAATTGAAAAAACAAAAACTAATTCAATTATCAAAATGTCACAAAACGGCACGTTCTTATTCTGTTTAAAGCGGTTATTTTGTTGCTAGCTTTCTAGTAACCATTTCCTTTCTTTTGTTTGTTACGGAATACTTTTGGCTTTTTGCCAAACACTGTAACATGATATTGTTGTTTTTCTCACTTTTGTAACATGACACCTTTGCTTTTTTAAAACGAACGTAACACGATACCCTTGTTTTTCTAGAAAAAAGCCACGTCTCCATATAGACATTGAACGAAAAGTACTATAATAAACGAAGTAATAAACGAATCAAATCAAAAACCACTTTCTTCGGGAAAGTTCTTTAAAGCGCACTACACCTGGAGTAATTGTTTCCTGTCAGAACTGTTCAACAAAGATTTTCGTTCATTCACAACGTAAATTCTATTCAACAAACAAGAACTAATTGAGTTATCAAATTGTCACGGAATGGCACGCTCTTAGTCTGTTTTTGCTCTCGATCGTAGTTGCTTTTAACAGCAAAGTTAATACTTGTACCGGTTCATTAAATGTTTGAACGAGATGTTTTACAGTTGATTTTTATAGTTTCCTTTTGCCGCCCGCTTTGCGAAGTTTGTTGGGAAATTGTAAACTTTGTTATGAAGTTGTCAATTACGTTGCGAGTTTTGCGAATATAATTGCGAACTTCGATACAAAGTTCCTAACTTCGGCCCGACTGAACTTTTCAAGTTTGGTAGAGGAGAAACAAGACATGTTGCTCGAAAGTCAGCGATTTCTGAACTAGATGATTTTAGAACTGGTCAAGGAAGGTTCAAGTAGCTTGAAGTGCAAGACAACGTTTCGCATCAGCGATCACACAAGTGATTTGCCGATAAATAAATTTTATGCATGTAGAAATTTGGTCAAATTTTAACTTTTCTGTATGAAAACACATATTTAACGATTTCTGTAAGGCATAATCTTCACTGTCTTCAATTTCAAGTCTTCTGCGTTTGTAAACCGGATGAAACTGGATGGTTTACCCATATATAAAATTGATTTTAATCGAAGCCGACGCGACGCGACAGGGAAGACTAATTTGTTCGAGACATGTTTACCACTCGCGGAACATAAACGTTTTTAATTTTTATGACATTTGTTTCCAACAGTTTAGCGTAGCAAAGCCCTTTTTGATAACATAATTACAGAAGGTTTTAATAAATTCGGGCCGAAGTTGGGAACTTTGTATCGAAGCTCACAATTTGATTCGCGAACTCGCAACCTATTTGGCAACTTCGTAACAAACTTAATTTCCCAACGAACTTCGCAAAGCGGACGGCAAAAGTAACGACAACATTATTCTTCAAATCTACATTGTGCAAATGTTATATGTAATTTTTACTACGGTCAGGAAAGCTAGCCTCTCCAAACGTACGCTCGAATAAGAAGAATAAAAAGTTAGTGTTGGGCCTTTTGCTCACGGCGTGTGCGTTGTAAGTAGGGGAGCGTTACGAAAAACGTTTTTAATCCAGGGTTAATTCACAACTCACCAATTCCGCCTCCTACAAATCTAAAATCTTCGAACGAAATCGCTCACTACAACTGTGTCAGATTGCTTCCCCCTTATAAACTACAATTTGATTGGTTCTTATAGTACCGTAAATCTGATTGGTGTGACAAACAAACATACTTCACTGACCCACTGACTGACTGACTGAATGATTACACGGGAACATCATGCCGACTAAGAGCTATTTTTGAAAAAATAACTCAAAAATTAGCATCTACATGTTGCATTGTTCTTTGGTTATTGTGTGTTTTAACATGCCTGTGCTTGTTTGCACTGTATCGGTAAACCAGCCATTAACAGACTGAAGGGGACTGCATATATGTTTTTTCTGATTGCCAACTCAGACAAAAGAAGTAAAATGGTATAAATGCTACTAATACTAGTTGTCAGTTGTTATTCTGCCCTACAAGGCAATTACGGTAAAAGTGAAATACAGTGGAATCCCAGTTTCTGGAACTACCATGCAAGGGAAATTTTTTTTAGGAAAATTGGTTCGAAAAATTAGGAGTTTGACTTTGTGAAGCAATTCCAAGGGAAACTTTTTGTTTCAGTTATTGGGAGGTTTGAGAAATCAAGGGTTCTGGAAATAGGGATGCCACTGTAGATCACTTAAATGACCTACTAAATATCATCATCATCTGTCCTTGTAATGCCTTGGGACGCATAAGGCCTCAACAGTCTCTCTCCAGCAGGACTGATGTTGTGCTGCCTTTACCATTAGTTAAATTGGTCATGCTATAATTAATCAAATTACCGTATTTTTGTCATTGACTCAGCTGCCCTTCAGTGTGGATGAACATGCTGTCTCCCCTTTTTGAAGTGGACCCTCTCTTCAGGAGGACATTTCTTCTTGTAGTTCCTTGTCGAGCATTTGGCAAAGTTGCTTCCTCTGGAAGGTTTACACCTGTTGAGATTTACACCACCCTTGCCAGAGTTTTGTCAGAAAAGCGTTACATACTAGAAGAAGAGGTACATTTGCGTTTCCTATGCCATATCTTCAAGTCAGTGTTCATAACTCATTTCAAACCCTCACGGGATGCCTGTATGGCTCTTATTTTGTACCTTTGCATTTTTACTGCATGGTTTTGTCTGATGGGTATTGCAGCATCTCATTCAGTTAAATACTCGTAATTTGGAAGCTTTGATTTACTTTGTTGGGTTTAAAACTTTTAAAACCAAATTGAATTTATTTTTCCTTTTTCTCATTCGTTATCATAATCAGAAACACAAGGGAATAGAACTGGTCCAACATTTTTATACCAAAAAGAAACTTTAATCCATAACATATATGGCAACAAGTAAAGAGAACTATTTTGAGTTTCACACCTTACGAGTGTAAAGGGATTGAAAAACAATGTGCATAAATTTAATTGCACGCAATCAATTACAGAAAGTTTCATTTTAAGATGTTGCATTTCACATGCTGCTTGAGTGTAAATTTGTTCTATTAAAGAAAGGCGCATTCCCAACGCTCAGTGCACTACATTACCGGTACTTACTGTTCTAACAAATTGCTTTTTTTATGTGTAGATGGATGCTGTTGTCACCAGCTTAAATGTGATGCAGCAGCAGGGTAAGACACAAACCAGTGAAGTGGAAGTCAAGGAGTAAGTACACCTGTCATGTTTCCTAGTTTATAATTAAGGTGATTCTACGCAATAGCATTGCGCATCCTTGTTGCGCATACGTTTTCGCGTCATTTAGCGCGCGCACGAGCGCGCGCGCGCACACAGAACACTACGAGATTCCCTTCAGCCTGCGCTCGGTAGGGAAAGAAATGGTCGTTTTCTCTTAAACGAGCACGGTGACCCCCATTTTTTAAAGGGACACTGGCAACCAGAATACATTGCGGGCACGTTCTCGTCGCAGCAACAATTTCTGTATTACAGAAATTCGAAAACTTGACTTTCGAGAGGTAAATATACATGGCCGCCATACAAACCCTAGTAAAAATTTAGGAAATGAATGCGAGGTGCTAAGGAGGAGCCCAAAAAAGAAATGAGGTGCACAGTTCATTGCATGTGAATAGAGTAAAATGATCGAATGGATTTTTTTGTACTGCGTTGTTAACTTATTCTAAGAACTTTGGTCGGCCAAACGTTTGACTTGAAAACAGCTTTTTAAAGCTGAGGTAGCAGTACAATCAACTGGGTACAGTACATACAAAGATTTTTCTCGACTTTCAAGATGTGACATAACAGATTTAAAAATAGGGCCCCAATGGGTCCATGTGTTTTGCTGCTAGAGCAAAGTCTTAGGGAACATGTTGATGAAAGACAAGTGAGTCGAGATTGAAATCCAACGTCTTTTATTGTCTGTCACTTGTGTGCAGGTTAATAATTGCACTATATTGTAGTCACTTTGTGTTAATTCAATCCTGATAATTTTACTGATCAATGTTATGTTGAAATCAAAGACAGCAAACATAATTTAATTACTAGTAAGTTAACGTAATGTCTGACATGATTGTCTCTTTGATAAAAAACAGTAACTCTTAACAACAAGATCGGAAGATCGATAAGGACCAATTTTTGATTCTGCGAAAGTTCGTTTTCTTAAAGTTTTAGAAATTTGTGAAGTTGGAGGATTCACTGAGGACTGCGTAGCCGAAGATGCAGTGGCTCGCTGGACATCAAATTCTATTTTTCACGGCGTTTAATTAATCTTCACAAAATAAACATGTGGCGCCAGCGCGTCTGGCAGTCAAAAATTCATTTTTCAAAAAACTTTCCCTTTCCAGCTATTTTAGCGGGGCTTATACTATAGTACCTACCTGTCAGTCGTAGAAAAGCTGAAATTTAAGGATGAACTGTTTATTAAATGAAGACCGTATTATTTTTTAATAACTAGTAAACAAACTGGTCGCCACGCATTTAAACACGAACTGACGAATGTTGCATCTGATGCAGTGAATCTGGTGAATGAGAACTTCCTTTAATATTTCTTTGTTTTCGACGGTGTGCACCACTGAATAAGTTTCTTTCCCATTGTGATGTTACTAGTATTAATTCGTTTCTAGCTGTCTTTTATATAGCTCGAATTCAGCTACAATTAGCGGTGCAGCCTACCAGCATGGTATATTCCTTTCCAGCTGTCTTTGCGTGACAAGTTACACGTTCATACATTTTATTTTAAAATATGAAGTTCAGAGTTAATACAGTACTAGTATGCTGTAGACAGTGTAGACAAGGTGAGGGTAAGTTTATTTTCAAAGCGAAAGTTTACAAACTGTGCACTAACCGGTCCTTTGGAGAAAATATTTATGACCTTCGGCGAGGTTCCAAGTCTTCGCTCTTTTCGTAAATGATGAAAACTGCAGAATAATTTTCTCATAAAACTGGAGTGGTCGCGCCACAGTTTGTTTTCTTTCCCAATGCGATATACTTTTAAATCGGTTTTCTGTTTTCCAACGTGTCCATCGTGGTTTGCGTTCGAATACTTTGGCCCGTAACTTCGAATGCGATCAGCGCTACGGTTCATTGGTTTCCATTTTGTTTGTTCATGGATTTGATTGACATCGGTACTTCAGATTTCTCCTCTGTTACGGCACTTACACCTTACACCTTACGGCACAAACTTCAGCTCTCAATGTGTTTTGCTTGCAGCCATTGCAGCTGCAGCAAAACACAAAAACCGCTCTATGGTTAAACTGACTGAGAGTAGTGGAAAAGTATCGGCCAAATCGATTCAATGAAGACGAATCACTCAAACAACAACAATTATCCAAGTCCTAAAGTATATTTTCCGTACGGGAACATTGTCGGGAGTCTAAATGAGTGAAATATTTAGTTCAAAGGCTAGCTTTAATTTTCGCTGAACTGTTCTCATTCATAGTTGGATGCTCCCTTTGATTTTAGGGCCGGAAATTTTTTTCTTCTTCAAGAAACACGCAATTGGAACGACAAATGAACCGCACGCCAATTTCCTGCAATTTCGAATTCTATTTTTCGCGAACGACAAAAATCACAACGAAGTCGTTAACTAATAACACATTGTTTAGTGCCTGCAAATTTGAAAAGCTTCGCCTCTGTTTGTTTCATCTATGGCTGAGGTCGGGACAGCTTTGTTGTTCCTGCACGGTTTGACATTGCTGCCACATTCGCAGTTCGCCGAGCACTCAAGCTCAAAGGTCGCATCTCTGCAAACACAACCGCGGTGTTTTCCACTTTTTCGGCTGCGAGTGTTCTTGCTTTGGCATGTCTGAAACAAGCCAACGTAAAGTAGATCTTTCTAATTATATTTCTGTTTGAATCGTGAACGAGGAAGTAGATCAAAACAATTTTGAATTAAGAATTTTATTGCGACTCACCACTCTGCTTGGATGATTACCTTATTACATGAAATTTTGGCGTCACGTTAATTTAGCGATTTTGAAAAATCCGTATTTAGCGACACTTTAATTTAGCGATTTTACGTAAATTTTGCAACATAAGTCATTTAATTTTAGCGATTACACAAGCTGAAACTTTTTTGCGAATTAATGTAAGGTATTCAAAACTTTTGCGATGACAATAGAACATGTAAAAAAAAATATTAATCGTTTGTCTCATGATGTGCGTAGTCACTTGGAACTTGAAACGGACCAGATGGCGGAATTTCATATTATACTCACTTTAATTTAGCTATGATTTAAATTTAGCGACACTTAATTTTGGTGCATTTTAATTTAGCGATTTTTTGAAAAATCGCTAATATCGCTAAATTAAAGTGTCGCCAAAATTTCATGTAATAAGGTAGCTTGTGGGCTTACAGACACATAACTGCCACTTACATGAGCTACTGGGGAGCCATAGTGAATAACTGGCAAATAATTGAAATCGGCAACACTTTATCCTCCTGAATATCTAACAAACTTTCATCCATCTTCTCAACTTCTATTTCACGCGCGTGTTTGACACAGAAACGAGCAAGAGGCGTGCAAAGGACACTGGTTGCCAATGCCCCTTTAATGCATTAATTTAAATGTCATATGGTTGTCTACAATATAACGCGATTTAAAGAAAAGTTTAAAATTCTACATTGAGATATTTTAATTTTAATGCCGTAAAAAACACGTTTTTAGGTAGTGCCGTTAACGTGCGCACAAAGCAAGATCTTTAATTTCTTTCGTTATCTTAATTCCTGTACAATAAGAATAGTTTTTAATATAAGATCAAAGTCTATTTTGTTGAAATAGACTAATACTTTAATGCAAAAATGATTTTTTTTCTAGAAACAATAGTTCCCCATTCGAATTACTAGGGTTCCTAATATCTACCTCGCGGGTTGTATATTTACTATTATGCCCATCCATTTTACACAAAAACTAGCGCGGTGACCCCAATTTTTTATTTCATTTTTTTAATGCTCATAACATATTTGTTACCTGAACCAAGTTTCAGAAAATTTTTAATACTCTTTCTATTTCAGTGGAATCACCTTAAGCAACTAGGTATTTATGGGAGAAACTTGATGTAGGTTATAAATGTGGACCAAATAAATAGTCTATATTTATTTCAATTAAGAAAGTGATGAATTTGTTAGTGTATAAACTTCCAAGGAAACATGGTATTGTAACAGTAGCATGTAGTTAGTGAGAAATAGTGTGAGCATGGAAAAAAGAGATTTCAATATCTCAGAATGCAAATAGTCTTTTGAATGTG
The DNA here is from genome assembly GCF_052425735.1 of Oculina patagonica. Taxonomy (NCBI): domain Eukaryota; kingdom Metazoa; phylum Cnidaria; class Anthozoa; order Scleractinia; family Oculinidae; genus Oculina; species Oculina patagonica. Next base: position 31,761,628 of record NC_135758.1, on the reverse strand, counting down.
GTCAAGAATTCCATAGTTAACTGAATATTTAAAAAAACAACCACCGACTTTATGATGCTATAATGATATAGGTCCAGCTTTCAGTATTTTGTCAGTCTCTAGCACAGTTAAGCTGCTCTGGGAGTAGTTTCTTGGAACAGACATCTTGGTCTGGTATATATCCAACAGAGGAACAACTTGATTGTCACACCTTTCCACAGGGAATAGTGACTTTGGCTGAATTTTTATTTTATCTTATAAAACCACCTTTTTTCAAAGTATCAATATTTAGAAAGTAACTATTGTATCCAGTTTGTCACAGGTATTATTAAGGACAAAGAAATAATTTTGAACCCCCAACAGCAATCAAATCCATGACCCACCTCATTGTAGCCTTGTCGAAAGCTAACTAGTGTGCTAGTGGCGAGCTCAACATGGGTCATGTTTAGTTTCCCATGTGCTTTCCTTAAAATGTTGTATACATGCAGTTCCTGATTATGAATGATTATTATTTATGACGATGTTGTTTTATTCTTACCTGTACATTTAGATTTTCTGCTGAGGATCAAAACACTTTCACCCAAGAAGCAGTTCTTTGTGTCAGCTCTTGCTTGGACATTCTAAAGGCTATTTCTTCTAATTGCAATTTAAAACTGCTATGTGACTGTCTGCGTAGCATCGGGATGTGGGTTTCAGTGCTAGCAAAAACAGCTGTGCTTGATCAAGAAGGAAAACGGATGTCTGACAAAATAAAGCAAATGGTGGTGGAGAGTTTTGATATTGTAAAGAAGTCATTGAAGAAAAACCTAATGATGTCCAGTAAGATTCCATGCTACAATACAGCTGAAACAGAGAAGGAGCTGGAGGTAACGTTATATTTGTATTTAGATGTGTTCTTTTGTTTAGTTGTCGATTGTGAAACTTATACACTTCATCTAGCAAACAAGGACAATTGCAATGCTGCTAGTACATATTAAAGTGTATATGACATGAAAAATATTTTCCGCTTATTTGAAAGGCCTTTCGAAATACAGAAGAATGGCGTTTTTCTTTTCGAAATATCTTTTTTCGTTTCAGAGATATTGACGTTTTTGTATTATGCAAATTAGATCAGTGATGACGTCATAAGATTTGACTCTAAAAAATGGTAAATACTGAATAAACAATATCTCTAAAACTATTAAAGCAGTGTTCTTGGAACTTGGCACCACAAATGTGCATCACAAAAGAAACAAAATGTTACTCTTAGGGCTGTTGCCATGACAACAGTTTTGCCGCTGGTGCTATCTCAATAAAAACTGAAATCCCCAGTTTTTGTCTGAAACCAAGAACATCTAGCGCAGCCAAACCGATGGTGGGAATTAAGACAATATGGGAACTATGTCTGTTCTAAGCAGGACCCTTTGTCTCACTTTAGAGGTCAGATATGGGGATATTTGTCTTTTTGAAAGAGAGAGACTGGAGCTGAAAGAGTTGCTATGGCAACAATACTAAGGGTGTCATTTTGTTCTTTTTGTGATGCACATTTGTGGTGCCAAGTTTCAAGAACACTGCTTCAATAGTTTTAGAGATATTGTTTATTCAGTATTTTACCATTTTCTAGAGTCAAATCTTATGATGTCATCATTGATCTAATTTGCATAATACAAAAACGTCAATATCTCTGAAACCAAAAAAGATAATTCGAAAAGAAAAACGCCATTCTTCTGTATTTCGAAAGGCCTTTCAAATAAGCAGAAAATATTTTTCATGTCATATACACTTTAAATAAATAATTTAAAGCAAATGTTACAATAAGTTACTTACGTTAATACAAACGTAAAAAAACACGCGTACTTCAATTATTTTGTTTCATTTCCTTCCTTCCTTGGTAATGCCACCACTACTATTTGTTTAGAAAGCAGTTGAGGCAGTAAATATTTAGTAAATGAACCCCTTCAGGCGGCTGATATATTGGAGGATAGAAGCGAAGCTTCGAAGGCAACTGTGAAATTTTGAGGACAGTCTTTCAGCCAAGGGCATTATCCCCCAATATACCAGCAAGCAAGAAAGGGGTATATTTATTTTATAACCCTCCGATTAATTTCTACAAGGCACTTTATCGCCAGTAAATGTATAGGAAAAAACCTATGTAATAAACCCGGCGTTATTGTAGTTGAATCAAATGTAAGTTGATTGGTTTATGTGATTTTTTAACTTTGTGATTTAACACAAAATCGGGTGATGGATATCAAATCGGACGGAGTATAACTATATTCGCTGATACCTGTCGTCTGATTTTGTACCACATGATGCATTTCATCCAATGACTGCGTGCAAAAATTAATGGGTGGGTTATAAGGTTATTATAGGTTATCAGATACTTATTTGTGACGTTTTTAACTTGGAGTCGGTGACTTTAACATTATATACCCGGTAACTTCAATTTATTTTATTAGATTTGGAGCAAATTGCTGTACATTGACTGGAAAGACAAGGAATGTGTGGATATTTGGAGAAACCATGTGTCAGAGGCATTAAAAATGCGTTTGGAAGAGGCAAGGAGACAATTATTTGTTTTGGGATTATTTATGTCAAATCTTTCCCATTCTCTCAAAGTAGGAGGAGGTTTAGCTACTTCATTTCAAATCGCTTAGTTTCGAAAACATTTCGCCATTAACAAGTAATCAGTACAATAACTGTCAATTTTTATATACTCCTTTTTTGTGATTTCCTACATAATTGTCTTTTTCAATTTAACTCAAGTTAGCAAGTGTTGTGTTGCTTGAAGGCGTTTCTGTTGATGTGATCCTAGAGAATGTTTGTTGTGGAATGAATACGATGTTGCATGCAGGAGGGAAAGACAAGGCGTTCAAGATAGTGTCACATTTTAACAAAAACTGTAATGGCATTGCATGAGTATGGCAAGTGAAATGATTATAGGGGGTGACACACCTAAATGTTCTACACTGTTGTTAGCTGTGGTGTTGTTCAAAATCAAAATAATCTGATTTTACAAAATTCATTAGTTAAGATGCTGCATTCCTTCTTTTCCT
>NC_135758.1:31523119-31758114 GCF_052425735.1 Oculina patagonica | reverse complement strand
GTCTCTTGTTCCCATTCTCGTCCCCATATCCCTTTCGTTTCTCTTAGCCGGCTTGGCACGAGAAAACGGAGGGCTCTGGGGACATAGGATTTTTGAATTAATTCGATTTTTTTTTATTGGCTGTTTGGAACAAAGAATTCCTAAACGGAAGTCGAAAAAGTAACGACTCTCTCATACATTCTTTCGAAACATCATGACTGCATACATGAAGACCGGAAGTCCTAGAATCTAGGACTGGAAATCCTCTGTCCCCAGAGCCCTTTGTTTCCTCGTACCAAGGCCCAGCCGGCTAAGAGAAACGAAAGGGCTATGGGGACGAGAATGTCTTGTTCCCAGAACCAGCGTTGCCCTTTTCCAGTCCTTTGCGGCCTCCTTGACTGTACAAACTTCTCGGTCAGCGGTTGGCAACCAACCGCTGTGATGAAGTCTTCTGATCATCGAACTGATCAAGTCTAATAATGACGCAACCTGAACTACAGCCTCAGAAACCCTGTAGTTAGGCCATGTTCCTTTAGAATCAACCGGTATGGTTAGTTGGAATATTTCGTATTCTGTAGCCGAGAAAACTGTCTTGAGCAACTTTTTCAAACTGTCAAACTGCAACAAACTCGGTCAAAACGTATCAGTTCGGTTGAAGTTTCCCAGTGGAACCCTTTTTTTCAACATATTCGGGTGAAACCGTTGTCGATCAGTATTCAAGAGTTCTCTCAACCAAATCCCGTAAACTGTTTCTCCAATTGAACAATAAAAATACGCAATCAACATGGTTGATCTCATAACAGTTGAAAATAACAGTTACAATAACAGCTGGAATAGTGCTATACTGAGACGCTTCAACCACATCGACCAAAACATGATTGTTCCCAATAGTGCACGACCGTATCATATCGTTTCATAACTGAGAAAAGTTTGGGTTATAACATTTTTTCTTAAGACAACATACTCGTTCCTTCGTACGTTATATGGTACGGCGAATAAACATCTTACAGGAAGGCCACCCCATTGCAGATTAGTGCACGAGGTGCGGTCTCGGACCAGACGGTGAAATATCTCCTTGCAAACATCGATATCTTATCCCAGATTATTATTTCTGGTACATTTTCAGACTATTTTAAATCAATATGTTTTTATAACAATAATTAGATCCTTTGACGAACTTAACTGGAAATTAGGCCTTCAAGATTCAATTCAGATAGCCTACGAGCAGGCTGTCTTTTTTCAGTTGTTTGGGGGCGCTGGACATGTTTAGCAACGAATTCGAAGCCTTAAGAGACGAAACACTGAGGCCGGCTTTTAGGTAAACAAAGACTTTGCATGTACCAATGTGCCTCTAAGAATCATCCACTTATTGATGTTGTAATTATGTTTAAAATGATTCCAGTCTGAGTTTAGTCTTTAACTGTGCGCCGGTTAGACAACAAACCATGCAAGAGAATATTTAAAAAAAAAAAACTTAAGTTTTCTCATATTTAATTTTGTCTAACTTGCATGTCAGGCGCAGGCAGGTTTGGGACTACCCAAACAACTGCTGTGAAGAATATTATTATGGGTAATTTAACGACATGTTCTTTGATATTCGATGGAGTTTTTCCTCAAAGTCTGCAAGAGAAAGGAAGCCGGAACAAAAGCGTTTTAATTAGCGCCCAGAACCTGTGCTGTCCTTAAATTTGTGCTGATCTTTTTGTCACAGTTTTTCGGGGAAAAGGACTCGCGATTTTGTACGTAACAGATCAAGAATTGTTGTTGAAAGGTAAGTGAATTTAAACGCGTCAAGAGTAAGTATCAATTGTGCGCAAATTCTACACCTTTAATAGCGACAGTACTAATGCTGAATTTATAGAACTTGCTGATTTCACGAGCTGTTTTAAACCTTCAAAATCTTGTGGGGTAAGTCCTTTCAGCGATTAAAAATAGATCTCGATGCCTACAAAGTTGCGATCACAGGAGGCCTTTTTTATGGCAACCAAGACTTTGAGATTTAGCATGGGGTCGGGGTGTTTTGAATTTCCATAGAAAACTCCTTGAGTTCTTCTTCCTATGGGAGACAAAAATGAGCACCCGGCCTGGAGTTCTCATTCCTCTAGACAAAGCACCCGTCCGGAAACTAAAATCTTCCTGACGTACACGATAAAATTGGTCAAACCTTCCCTGAGTAAGCACAAGAGGTTCCCCCTTGGTCAGCGGTAGTTAACCAACTCATATACCTAACTGATCTACCTGATTACGATGTCAAACTGAAATAGGGCGCGGAGTCACGCCGAAAAACTCTCTACACTGCAAAACAATCCGTTTTTTAGCACGGCTTTCGTTGGGCGAAAGGCAGCTCCCGTAAAATATTTGGGCGAGCGAGAAGAGCGGCAGAGACTCGCGCACGCCTATAGGTGGTTTTCACTGTCACGCCGCGAAAAAATAAATCCAAAACTATTGAGTCAAAAAAATCAAGAATAATACAAGTTGTAGAAAACTATTATATAAACTACTTGTCCAAGTTTCAGGTCTGTTCGTTATTCCGTACTCGAGTTATCCGTCAAATTGTTTCTCGCAAATTTAGAGAGCACAGTATGGACCCGCCATGTTGGAGCCCAAGCAGTTGGGCTCCAACATGGCGGCCGGAAATCAATGAAAACATCTGGCATTAAATCCCGCTACAAAAAGCGGTCGGATCATCCTCATGAACAAGTTAACATTCACATAAACACTTCTCGCTTAACCTCAACTGTTCAGATTGTTACAAATTGCAGGATAAGGCATTTTTTTAACAAAACGTGACAGCCTTCTGGCGGCCATCTTTGATCTCGTGTGGTGTGAAACCCCGAAATTCAAAATGCTCTTTCTTTAAGATGGCGAATGCTATCGAGCTAAAAACCCTCAACAAGATATATATTAAGGACGTCCATTAGGCAGTGAAGGATAAAAACTCAGAGGTCTTGCGATTTTGGGTTTTAGAATTTTGATGACGTCACGTGAAAACCAAGAATCGGCACCTCGCGCATACCATTTCGCGGGTCACGCATCGACATTTGAAAGGAAGAGAAAAAGAGGCTGTTTTTTAGTCTAAACATTAATAAGCCTTTTCGCCGAATTTTAAATAAGCCCTTCTTTTGCTCTCCTTCTCGATATACATTATGTGAAAATTTTGGTTTTCAGCGCCGTGTTAGCGCCATTACGTTGTGGAAGCGTAGAACAAAAGAGGTTTCGTTATATGTCTAATATAAGCAAATAGGTGAGAATTCTGTCCAATCTACGCTTAAGAACTCCTTTCTCATACTGAACAAGGTAGAAAAAAATGTAGCAAGCTGACTACAGGTTTTTAAATTATTTATTACCGACATTATCATCCTAGATCGCCAAAAAGTCGGTATTATTAAATATAAAAGCTCTGTTAGACGACAACCTTTAACTATATTTGTTCGTTTGCTTTCTATGCTGATTCCTCAGCAGCGATTTAGAAACTGCGGTTTTACAAGTTAAAGCTCTTTATTCTTCTAAGACGAATAAAAGATTATCTGTGAACGGCGACAAGGAGAGTTAATATGTTGACATTGGGATTTTGCAGGTGTTTTGATTATTATGCATCCTTTTCCGCCAAAATATTCATCCAAGTGAATTATGTATTACATTTAACGGAAAACTTGCAGCTTTCAAGGTAAGTACACCGAAATGAAATTAGCGTTATAACGTTTTTTTTTTTTTGCCCAATGCGTGGAAATCATTTCACTCTCAAACATTTAAAGAAAAAGTGGATTTTTTTGTCTTCAGTTTTGTAAATTTATAAAACCACTGCAGGGGAAACTCCGTTTAGCATGTAAACATAAATTTGCATGCAACGCGCACAATTGAAATACTCTATAGAACTGTAGTAAGTAAATCAAGGTTTCTGGATGAGTATACTCAAGCATCCGCGTATTCACAAATTGCAAAAACTTGAAATTGATAGCGCGAGTAAAAGCAAGCCGCATCAAATCAAGTGAATATCAGACATTACTGATGAGAATGGTTTCTCATTCGACTGGGATTTTCCCCTTTCTAAAAGCTACTGGGTCGCATCTAAACATTAGAGCGGTATTGGGCGATTTTCCAATCTTAAATGGTGCGCGCGTTTACATGGCCAAACGCAAGTTAACCGTGAATTGTTTAGGAAAAGTGGAAAGTATTGCGTTATTTACAACTAACACAGATACAGCTCCAAATTGCCTTCGATTCATCATTTAAAAAAATGATATAACTGACACGGAAGGTGGTGTATTTAATTACAACTCTATTTTCAGCCGTTTAATTTAATTTACGATACCGGTATTAATGTTATGAAGACGGCGTTGTTTTAAAACGAAACCGGTAACAAGCAGGTTGCGTTAGGATCTAATCAGTGCATCTTACATCTTATGCGTTTAAAATTATCATCAAGGAAGGAGCTTAAAATACAGCTTGCTGCGGTAAGTGGACTTTTCCGTTCTATGTTAAGTGGCTAGTACGCCTGCTACTTTTTGAAGGGATTTTGGAGGAGTCTGCGATGTGGTCACGTGTAACGCTTCTTTACGGAAAGCGACAACACAAGCCTGAACAAACCCAGACAGAAGCGCAAAAAAGGAAAATTTCAGTTTCGGTCTTTTGATCAATGCTTGCCCTAGCCCGTACCTATCATTGCGACGTACTAGGTCCATTTTCGTTCTCAAACGGTACAAATGCGGACAGAAAATAAATAATACCAGTAAAGCAATGCGGCTGCCTGCCTTCTCTTTTAATTTTATTTTCGATCGCGCAGGCGACTGGGTACGAGGCAGCTACGAATGGTTAGCCAGCTGTCCCGAGTAATAAAGGTCTTAGCTGTATTTTGATTTTTCCATGGCCTAGAACTTATAAGCTGAATCCCAAACAATCCTTAGTGTTACACCAACGACAGGCACAGAATGCAAGACCAGTCTGCAGATTAAAGACTTGACCGAAACCGGAAATCGATAAAAGTCGCAAGGTCAAGGTTTTTTTTAAGTAATTATGTTTATTTTCGTTAATTGTGAGCTCTAAATTTCAACTTGCCAGAGCAACAGTCTTTTATTGGTAAACTCATGGCCACATAACAGACAAGGATGACTTCAGAGCATTTTAAAACGACTTTTTCATGCAAACTTGCATAAATTAGAACATTCGGGCAGTCGTTTTTCAACGCGAAACCGCCCAAATATTCCGGTTTCTGCCTCGTCCCCAGGCGTCCTCGTCTTTGGTCGTGCACGGTTCGCTTGGTGTTGTGGGACTGACGTGCACGGTTCGCTTGGCGTTCTGGGCCTGATGCGCTCCCTGTTTTCCCGCCTTACCGCCTCAACGTCCGGCCAATCGGCGCCTGGGGACGAGGCAGTTCCGGTTTAATCTTCATCAATTTTGTTCACCCACGCCTTTTCTTGGCTTCTGTGTTTCTTTAGAGATCTTCCACAGTTATAAGCCGTTGTTATTTGTGATGTTTTTAGTTCATGACCAGCTGGCTAGTCGGCTTAAAATTGCCTATTACGAGTAACCTGGCACATTACGTTTTTGTTTGTTTTATTTACTTATTTTTGTTTTGCAATACATCTGTAAATGGTGGAAAATGGGAATGCTAATAAAAGTATTTCTTAGGCTTACACTTACCAATCAAGTGTACTTCTAGTACATTTGAAGTGTTCATTTAATGTGAGCTCACCAGCTGGCACCGATGGTAGTGTGAAAGCGCCGTGTTTAAAAAATTCTGATTAGTATAGGAAAAGAGTAATAAGCTGGTTTTCAAATAAAATTTACTTGTGTTGAAAGACAACTAATTTAATTAGCAAACATCTAAGCAAGTGATTGAGCTGAGCCTGTCAACAAGCTTCTGACAGGCCGGGGATAGCCGGGTGGAAAGGCCGCCGCGACCAAGCCGCCTACCGTCGGACTCGTCACGAAAGCCCAATGAAAGACTCCATGAAAGTCTGCGTAACAGGCTACAACCGAAGCTAGCCGAAAGAAAACTATTCTTACTCTACTCTCTTGCCGGCCAGGCAAGATTGAGACAGTGGAAGACTTCCTTCTACTCTAGCGTCTTGCTAAGGTCAAAAAGGATTGCGAGATCGAGAATTTATCCTGTCGACGTGAAGCAATCGTTTAGCCAATTTAAATGAAAACGCGACCTTTGATGTTCAGAATTCCCAGAGAATTCTAGATTAAATGTGTCAGTGTTATGTGTTTTCACCAATCACCGAAAGAATATTCCATTTTGAGGCTCACAGTGAGTAGTAGATCCATGCACCTACGAGGACTACTGTGAGACTAAACGCGTTTTTCCTCTTCTCCTCAGTATGTATAGAAAGCAAATTCTTACTCATGTGAATTTATAAGAAATGGCGCGCAAGTTAGCCCTACGGTATACATTTTTTTCTGAAAGCCAAGTAGAACAACAGATTTTATTTTTCCGACTTATTTTAAAAAAGAAGTTGTTCAGTTTCAGGCCGGAAGCTTATCAATGTACACAGTTTATTACCTAAAACAGGGCCATACCTAGGAGTTTTTGTCTGCGTGGGCAAAGTCTGCTAAACTCCGCTGCGGGGGCAAACTCCAATACAGCTACAAGAAATAGCCCAGCAAAATCAAACACTATGTTAGAAATTTAGTTTTCCAGTGGCGGGGGCAACTGCCCCCTCTGCCCCATTCTCCCCCCCCCCCCCCCCCCCCCCCGCCTAGGCACGACCCTGCTAAACAGTACTCTCTTGTTTTTGTTTGAAATAGCTCCCAGGCGAGTTTTGTAACTTTTACGACACCGTAAAAATGACATTAAAAGGCTCAGTCTCAGGGGAAGACAGCTTTCACCTCAAGAAGACTGGTGACGGAACGCAGGCAGAAGAAGCAAATAAGAGAAAACTGCGGCAGCCAGACACGTGTTGGTCGTGGATCGTGTGTGCGGCTGGAGTCACTTGTAATATCATCGTACTGGGATGTACCTATTGCTTTGGTATTATATTTCCTTCTCTTCTCGACGAGTTTAAGGAAGGAAAATCTAAAACTGGTGAGTAAAGGCTAAGTGTCCTTCCCTTCATATAGTTCAGGGTCTAGAGGGGTGGGAGAGTTACAGAAACCAGAATGGTAGTAGAAAGGTATACCACCCCAGGGCTACTCAGAAAAATGTTATACGGGGAGGCTCCGCCTGAGCTTTAGCCCTTTACCTTTTTATATACCATTTTAAAAGAAACTGTACCCCTTCCGTATACCTTTTATTGGGAAAAAAGGTACCCCTTCCTGATACCTGAAAGACATAGCATAGACTTAGAACACGACTGAAGTTAATTTTCTTGACATTTTCATGCAGCGCTTAATAAATTAAAATACCCTTTCGTATACCTTTTATTGGAAAAAAGGTACCCCTTTTATATAGCTGTAAGACATGGCATAGACTTAGAACACTAAGTTTTCTTGTCATTCAGCCATAAACTGCATCTGTTCGAAATATTTTTATTAAAGGCCCTTTTAAAAACCTGAATGGCAGATTTCCATACCCTTTCGTATACCTAAACTTGTGAAATCCCTACCTTTTTATATATCTGAAGCCTGAAAAAGGTACCCGTTTCGGGCGGAGCCTCCCCGTATAGGGTATACCACATGATCATGATGACAAGCTGACGCCTTAACGACTAGATCAACAGCATTTCAGCTTATCTACATGTTTTTCGGACTGTAGGAATGATCATCTGAAATATACTTGAAAGGAAGAGAGCTTCTTTTAAACTGTGCAAACACTAAGAAATTAAAGCCCAAACACATCTTAGGAGAATTGTTTGCAAAATATATGTTGCTTACAAGAGAAGATACCTCCGCCAGACCGGTATATTCGAGAACAGAATTCCGTTGTTAGTCAGATTTAGAGGTCAGACTTGTCCTGTCAAATCAGTCAATGCAAGGGGTCATGAATGGTCCCTCAAAATGTCGCAGTGCTAGCAATGCTCGCAAAATTTAATGGGGGCTCGTTTGCTCGTGCTCGCACAATTTTACAAGTGCTCGCATGCTCGGTTTTTGTGAAGGTAGGTTTTTGAAAAGTGCTCGTTGCTCGCAAGGCTAATTTTTGTCAATGCTCGTGCTCGCACAGAAAAACGCTGTGCTCGCTATGCTCGCAAATGCTCGCAAAGACCATTTAATACCCCTAATGCATAAATATTATACACTATTGCGGTGGATTTGTGGGAAAATATCGTCAGTGTAAAACCGGCCGGTCATTTCTGACAAATGGAAAACGCCCTAAATTTTCATGCGTTTCCGTCTTTTAATAATATAAGGAGGTCCACGGTCCTGGATTTTAATTATATTTCGAACAAGTATTTGATTTACAACTTGTTTTCTCTTTCAGCATGGGTGGGTTCTCTGGCATTGGCATCCGCTGGTCTCTTTGGTCCCGTTGCTGGACGACTCACCGACCGTTTTGGCGCACGCGCAATGGTTATTTGTGGAGCGATGTTGAGTGCCGTGGGCCTTCTATTGACATCTTTAGTTCCCACTCTTTATCTTATGCTTTTGACGTACGGAGGAATCTTTGGGTGTGGTTCAAGCCTCGTTTACATCGCCGTTTACGAGATCGTGCCTAGATATTTCGTGAAACGACGTTCCCTGGCCACAGGGTTAATAACAATGAGCGTGGGGGCTGGATTAGTTGTGATGAGCCCTGTGTGTCAAACTTTTATTGATGCATTCGGTTGGAGAGGCGCCTTCAGAGGCATGAGTTGTATCGTTCTTATCATTTTCTTCATCGGTTGGACATTGGATCCTAACGTAGCGAATGATGAAACCGAAGAAGCAGTTCTAGAGAGTGAACAGTCACCAGCACGGCCCGAGAGTAGTAGAATCCTGGATTTTTCAATGTGGGAAAACGTTACTTTTGTAGTGCTTAATATCACAGGCCTTGTCGTCTACACTGGCCACTCCATACCACCTATCCACTTCGTAAGTAATTCCTTAATTAGTTTTAAAATTAAGATTCTTTTAAGGTAACGTCTGCGTCGAGCCAAGTGGTCCATAGAGCCGGAGCTTATCCCGGTTTCCGTAGCATTAAGTGACAAGGAGTATTTCTACTCCCCCTTTGATGGGATGTTAGTCCATTGAAGGGTACCCCCCCAGCATTTTAATACAGCTGGGTGGAGAGAGGCAGTATGAGAGTGAAGTGTCTTGCCTAACAACACAACGCAGTGACCCCAGCCAGGGCTCTAACCCAGACCTCTCGATTCGGAGTTCAGCGCGCTAATCATTAGGCTACCGCGCGTCTCCCACTAAGTTTGTTTTACAAAGCAAGTATTAGTAAGATTTAGATTCTATCAAGTGACGCCGTTCTTCTTTAGAGGTCCTGTTATATTAGTAAGATAAAATAAAAAATAAGAAGAATTTTAACAATTTTAAACAATTAAAAGCAATTTAACAGTTACAGCTTATTTAAACCGCTATGCGTATTTGGAACAAACACGATGACAATTGCAAAGTTTTCTCGTGCCCTGGGGACCACTGGTTTTTCAGTGCGCGCGTTGGGATCGGCAGGAGGTCATGCGTCGCCAATCTTCGTCGTAAGAACTCCGGATTGACCTAGCTTGTTCCAAGCTCTCCCCCCTCGTTTTTTTTCCTCGCTCGCTCGCGTTGTAAGCTCTCCCCCAACTACCGAGAGCCTGGACCAGGCTACCTAGGACTGACCGAAAATGGAAAGCGCGCATGAAAGGCTCTGCCACCCAGGGTATCTGTGAGGCGAACACATTTTATTTTTTTGTTTACACATTCAACGCAAAGTTTAATTAGTAACTTACTGGAAGTTACCAGTAGGCCTATCTGCGACCCGATCGGCTGCTGGTTCACTTTGTTGTATCAATAATCAATTTATGAACACATCCAATCTCATTTCAGGCCCGCTATTGCGAGGATCGTGGTATCGCCGCTGACATAGTAACCTGGTTTTATTCGTGCATTGGACTGACATCTCTTCTGGCCAGGGTACTGGGTTCTAAACTTTGTGACGTCATGGGTCCTCCAAGAGTATTCCTCGTATTTGCAACAGTCAGTGCAGTGGCGTCTATGTTGTTGCCCTTGGCAACTGACTGGATGTGGCTTCTTTGTTATTGCATAGTTTATGGTCTGGCGGATGGACTAATGGCGATTGGAGTGATTCTTTCAGCTTTTGAAACTCTTACGCAGAAACAAAAAGCTCAAGGATTTGGTTTTCAACAGTTGTGTATATGTACTGCTTTATTGTGTGGCCCACCAGTTGGAGGTTAGTCTAAAACTTGGGTTTCTTTAGTTCAAAGCGGATAGCAAAGCTAGATTTACCGTGTCTGTGTAGCTTCGTAAGTCAATAGACTTACCCCTGCCCGGCGATTGATTTTGGTTTTCGGTATTTGATTGACCTGATTGGATGAGAAGGTGGCGGGACTTTTTTAAGTCAATTAAGCTGAGGGTGCACCTGAAAGCCGTTTATCCACCGCTTAACTTGGGTTTAATGCGAATATTTTGTTCGCGTTTCAAGCAATCCAAAAACTCTATGCTCAAAACACGAATCTATGTTTTGCGGTGTTTTGTAATCTTTTGGGTAATTGTTGGGGATGTTTGGGAGGAAGAAGTTTTTCTCAAAAGATTAGTAAAATTTAGAGAAATAAGAAAAATTGGAGATTTTAAGTGATTTTGAAATTACGATTTGAAGATAAAAATTGGTAGACAGACACAAGTTACTCCTCCTGACAACCTGGAGTGCTCTTGCGTGGGGGCCAACTGTCTGGTGGTGTTTCAAAACTTTTTTTCTTTCTCAACCCCTTCTCTAAACCTCCTAAAATTCCATTCAAATTCGGGTATATCCCCGCCTTAAGTAAGCAAAGCCAATCAACACTCAGTCGAAACCCCGAGCTATATAAACAGTCTCGTCATAAGTTGACACTAACCGTTTGTCTCGTTATTTTCAGGTTTGGTAGCTGACAAGACCAAATCATATCATGCAACTTTCTTTTCTGCGGGTGGCATTGAGATTCTCGGAATTTTGATTTTACTGACATTTATATGTGTGAAAAGGGGCGATTTATCACAGAAAAAATTCCGAACCGAGGCAGGGAACTCCTCCTTAACAGAACTACTTGTCGTAGAAAAGGAGACAGTTTTGTGAATTTGTACCAGTAATGAACTTTGAATAACTTGCGGGAGCTTTTTGCTTTTTTGATTCTTTGTGTCTTTAATCTTTGCTGTAACATTAAAGTCCTGTAAATATGTTAGGGACCTTCAGATCGGAGAACAAGTGCAAGATTGTGAACGAATACGACTTTTCATACCTAAGTGCTTATGCTTTCGATGATCACATTTCACACCAATCTCATACTGATAGCCTCCTTTTCAACCGGTTAGCAACAGGGAGGAAAAGGGCTTTGGGAATTTAACTGAATTGAAATTCGAAAGTCGTACTCGAACTCGATCTCGTATACTCGTACTCCGATCTGAAGGTCACTATTAGCTCTTTCAACACTAGTCTATTTTATTACTTTCTCTCTAGGATAATAAAATTGGCATGTGCATAAAAAATTCTATACGTTCATTAAAACCTTTTTTTACCAGAAACTCTGAACAACCATTCTCGTACCTCGAGTCTTGATTGTCTTCAGTGATTATGTGACATATTTGATGGATGGTAACACGAAGACGTAACAAACGTTGAAATAAAACAAACTACAAGAAATTGAACCAGTCAAACCAGTTTGGCAATAAGTGTATTTTGCTTTTCTCCCCAAGTCAGATTAGCTTGTTTACAGTAAGGAACATGGTCAAAACTATTTTACTCAGACAATACATCACTCCTCAAAAAGACAGGTGGTCTCTTCATGTACCCCCCCCTTCCCCTTAAAAGATGGTGTCTTGTTTGTATAACCCCCTCTCTACAGGAGTAGAAACTTACGATTCAAACCTCCTTGTGCCATTTCTAAATAAATTTTTCATTACAACTGAAATGGTATAGTATTTTCCAGGGCACGCTCCATGACGGCTTATGTGGAATTGAATTTCTTTGGACGAATTTCGGACATTTCTTCTAAAAAGCAACTTTCCAACTGACGACAAAGTAATTGTAATAGATCCTTAGATAAATTGTCAACTGAAGATGGGAAGGGCAAAGCTACTAAGAGCCATCTTAAGGGAGAAAGGCTTGTTTCTTGGCAAATTTTGTTGCCCCTCCCTTTCCCTTGTACTGTTGGACTTGATGTACGACATCACAAACAAAGGCACGCGACAGATCAGTTGTGTTTAAGACTTTTATTTCTGTTCGATTGGAATAAATTCGTTCACACACCTTTGCTCGTCGGAAGTGGTCTTCTCTTATGGACAGTTTTAAAAAGAAAATGAAAATTAGTAAAGCAAGCGAAGAAAAGGAGAGCTCCGAATGCATCTCCAGCTCACTCTGTCCTTCGCCCTTTTGATCAAGTCATATCTCAATACTTAGCAAGAAGAAAGTGAAGTTCTTTGCATTTTAATGGTACACGAGAAAGAAGCTAAGCTTCATGAGGTTGAAAAAATATATTAGTTATCCTATAGCTACGTAAGGTGTATATCAAAACAGATATAATTTATTCGCACGCCAACTGGTTTCAGCAATTTCTGTATGTACATTTCTGATCACTGTAAAAAACGTATGTGTTCATTAGAAATTTTGTATTTACAGGACTTCTTGTGAGTGCGCTTGCAACTCGCAAGATGATTGAGCTTGGCTCTACACTACAAATGGTTCACACTAAAATTGAAAGAATCTAAGTTGTTTAAAATGACTGCATAAATTCTTTAGACGTCTCGAACAAGGAGCTTGAGTACGCCCGAGTCTGGGCTGGAGTACGCATGTCTTAAGGTGAGAACTGCAATGCCACTGGTCATTCCGCGGAGTGGCGTGTCGTCCACTTGAAGTAGAATTTGACCCGCTTTTAACACTCCACACTTCCAGGCAGCGAAATTACCTTCCTGCAAAACAACAGCAGACACTTTTAGTGAGCTACACCTTAGTAGTGTTTCATTTCATTACCCTTACATGGGTCCAAAAGGGAGGGGAATATATACGCGGGTATATATATTGCAGGATATTGTCACGCAATCCCGCTTGTCTCCATCACAATCGTTACTTCGGTAGTCACACAACCCTATTCCTGCGAGGGTATAGCGTAGCGTTGTAGTCTAGTTCCCTGCGAAAGAGACTATGATCTTGGTCAAAGAAAAACTTCAAAACTTTAACTTACGATCATCTTCATAACCTCTTAATGCGAGGAGGGGAACGATGCGTCAAAAATGAAGTGTTTAAACAAATATGACAACTGTAACATTTTATTTGACCACTGTTTTATAACATTTCGGCGCTTTTCCCCGTCCCCCACTACTTGATTGGTCTGTAAATTATCCAAAAACATACTAAAACAAAGCGACGTCTCTTTTAGGTGCATGTTCAAGTTTAATACGTTTCGCGCTAACGTAGATAACAAATAACAGTGATAATAATGTCATTGTACTAACAACTGCTGGTTGGCAACAAGAACATTAAGATGACGACGCTAGTTTTCCAGCAAAGATCGGTTTCCACATTTCTTTGATGGGCTGTAAGACAAACACGATATACATCAACCCCCGCCAACTTGTTGTCTTGGATCGCTACATTTCTGAACCTTATTGGACCGTTACAAATTCTTCTCATACGGCCATCCTTGTTTCCAACCCACCTCACCCCACCCTACCCTCGAAACCGTTCAAAACTGTTAAACGTGCCTTGATCACCAAACGCCTTAGTCTCACCTTAATTGATTTGATCTTGACGTCGCCTCCCGTATCAGAGCCGCCTTCCAGCGTCAGACCTAAGCTGCCGGCTGATTTATCAACCTCCACGACAAAAACCGATTCACCGACTCCATTCATCTTGGGGGATGTCGACACACGACCTCTAGTTTCCAAGGTGTTGGTCTCCATTTGATGTGAAGGATTGGCCTGTTTATGAAAAGAGGAGAAAAAATGAGCACACTTCTTGGGTTAGGCAGTACTTCTAGCTATTACCGTACCCAAATTCGCAACTGGTCAATCAGAAGCGTGATCTACTGTCCTGATATCCAACGATATCAAGTCACTGACCTGATATGCCACCATATCATGGTCACTTTGAAGTAAAGTAGTGTTACCGTACGATGAATTGAAAAGAGGCTTTACCAATACAGCAGAACCTCGAAATTTAAGATTAGCTAGTGTTTACCGATTGTAAAAGAAGTAAAAACTTTCCCGCCAAAACTAAACTTGAACGCGTTCGCCAAATGAACGATGTTTGCCGACGAGTACTGAAACATTCAGACTGAAACAATAGAGTCGGAGTTCCCAAATTCTACGCGAAATTCTGAATTTGGGTACGGTAAATACCTAATCGTACCTTTTTAGTACGCTTCGGCGGCATATCAGGCTCGTTTGGTCTCGCCAAAATACGAACCATGGCACGACCAAACTCGCCTGACATGCCGCCGAAGCGTACTAAAAAGGTACGATTAGGTATAAGTATACCATTGTGTCGGGTAGCAGCTCTGCAATGTCTCACATGAATGACTCACTACCATTTGAGAGAACAATGAAACAATGGAACAAACGACAGGAACCTGGCCCCCAAAACAATAGCAACTGCTACACGAGAGGACCAGTAGAATTACAAGCCTACGAGAGCTGCTACATGTACACTTCTAAAACGATAAAACGATTGCAAGTAAAATATTGAGTGGATTTAACCATTTCAGTTTGAAAAGACGGTGAAAGGGATTTTTTACCTTAGTTTTACTTTGTTGGTGAAGCTCGTAGAGTTCTTGACTTGCTCTGTGTTTTGCTTGTATTTCCTTTTGCTGTTCCTTAGGCAGGTTCTAGAAGCCAAGAAACAAGAATAACCTTCATAATTTAGATCAAATTCCCCCAATAAAGACCGATCAAGCCATTTCAGTAAACTTCCCCTATAATCTCTTCTTAGCATTAATACAAATACACACATATTTGACAAACGCATGCGACAAATTTGCGCACTGACATGCAAGCATTTTGTAAGCGTGGGATCCGTATTAAGGAAATCTTGGGTGTGCTTCTTTTCTTTTGAATGAAACCACTCAACAGACGGACTGAAAAAGTTCCACCACAATCTTTTTTACAACCTTGCCGTTAGCAACGTAGATCGGCAAAAAAGGTGCTAGCGATCCATCTTCAAATTACTATATTTAGAAAGGAATCTAGCTGTTTTTCATGTGTGTCCTCTATCCAGGTCGAATTGGAATTTGGAAATGTTTTTTGTGGAAGGAGGAAAACCGAAAACCCGGAGAAAAACCCTCGAAGCAAGGCGAGAACCAACAGCAAACTGGCACCGAGCCGGAATACTGGTGGGAGGCGAGCGCCCTCACCACTACGCCATCCCTACTCCCCCATCTTTGCGGTCCATATGCAAAATTTCAACGATCAGGGAACCAATCCGAATGCTCCTTTTCATTACAGGTCAGTTAACCGTACAATAAAAGTTGATAATCAACTGTGTTTCTTACCATCAAGTTACTATCACTACAGCTCCGTTCCTTGTTATCTTTTGGCCTTTCCAGACGGGACACCTTCTGGTTTTCGTCAGACTCGCCAGGATGTCGCACTCCATCCCAACTCTTCCTGTTCTTTGTAACAGAACTTCGACGACTATCACTGGGCGACGACGACTCACTGCTAGCATCAGAAAACTGGTTGTGTAAGTGCGCCCTGGTTGGCACCATCGAGCCGTTGCCGCAACCCGCGTTTTCGGAACCCCTTTGATGTGTTAATCCGTCAGTGCGGTCCCCGTTTGTGTAAAGATGGCTGCCGCTTCCAGTTGGCGACAAAGAATCTTTGCTTTGTTGGGATTTCATAGACTGAGGTCCATTGGTCACTGGTTCAGTTTCGTCTTCCTGGGGTGTGCCCCACGATGCTACCCTCTTCCTTCCTGGCAATTTCGCTACTTCTGGTCTCAAGTCATTATCGGGTATCTCACTGACAACACCTTGTTTTCTTTGGTTGTGTTTGGGTTGAGCGTCACTTTGCGTGATCACGTTTTCTCGTGGTGAGTCCCTCGTATTTCCGTTTTGCTGCGTTGGTTCGGAGAAAGCTGTTCTATTTGTCAGCGACTCCTCAGTAGGTTTTACTTGTGTATCTATCGTGCTACCTGGAAATGTGCTTGGAAAAATAAAAGGATTCGGCGGTGACTGCGGTTTCTCGGATTTTTTCTTCGATTGATGAACACCAGCAGAAGAATTCGTGTCGCAATGAATTGAGTCTGATAAAGGAGAAAGTTTTCCCGATGAGCGCACATCTGCGTTCACATAAGTATGACCACTGGAGGAAGACTGGTCCTTTTTCACTCCTTTCTCTGACAACCCGCTCGACTTAACATCCTTATTTTGTGTCCTTGTATTGTCACCCA
This sequence comes from Oculina patagonica, assembly GCF_052425735.1. Taxonomy (NCBI): domain Eukaryota; kingdom Metazoa; phylum Cnidaria; class Anthozoa; order Scleractinia; family Oculinidae; genus Oculina; species Oculina patagonica. Next base: position 31,741,697 of record NC_135758.1, on the reverse strand, counting down.
CTTGCAGACTTGCTGTTGCCTCTCCTTTTGTCTGTGTTGGAGATACTTGTCCGTGTGGTTCATTTGATGGCGAGGAGGTCAAAGGAGGCGTGGAGACATCAGTTCGAGAAAGCACCGAAGTACTCTGAAAAATTAAACTGTTTACTGTCAGAAACCGTGTACTATCTTCTTCACAACTACAAAACTAATTTATTACAAACCAAATTATTATTTCCGCAGGTGGCACGCAAACCAATCAGACCTCGAAGCAAATACTCACTTCCGGTGGAAAGCGCGGGAAAAGTCACGTGATGCGAAAGAAGAAAGGTTTTGTTTTTGCTTCCCCTTGGTCGAAAACGTGATTTTAGACACGAGATCAGTTCTGCAAAGCCAACAGCTAAAAACTTTCGAAAAACCGCGCTAGGAATCGTTTACTCTGGAGACCTCACTTCGTCTTAAGGGATCTAAGAAGAGTTGTACAGGATGTACAATTTTTCGAACCTCCACTGAAGGGAAACGGAACTTGGTCGAAAAATCGGGTAGTTCGAGAAATCGGGGGGTAAAACTTCAGTGTTCGACGAGGGGAGGGAAACAGGTCTTGCTTTCAGTTATCGGGAGGTTCGAAAAATCGAGGGTTCAGAAAAATTGACATTCACTGTAGTTTCACAACGCTCTAAGGACCCTGTTAGAGCGGTTTTCACTTGAGTGTCGAAAGTAAATTGCGTTTGCTTTGGTTTTGCATTACTACGCTTAGTGATTGGCTTAAAAATCTCGCGTCATTTTCTCAGCCAATCAGGAGTAAAACCAAAACCAATCGTGACTCGCTCGCGCACGTTTTCCCGCGCTTCGCGTCAGCTACATGTATTTGCTTCAAGTTTTGATTGGTTCACTGGATTGTCTGTGTCCTTTGTGATTGGCCAGAGTAATTACTTTGGTTTTGGTTTTACGACACTCATTTGAAAACTGCTCTAACATTCGTCGTACAAAATCGATTTATTTTGTAGGTTATAAAAAAAACAACGTGGATTTTGACATGAATATGAGCATTCGCAATAACATAATACTAAAAAACGGATTTACCTCAGTTACAGGAAGATCCAGTGACATTGGGTCGATAGTAAGGAAATTTGGTAGCCCTTCAAAGTCTCCGGCGTCAAAAATCTGCAGAAAAAGTATATTACCACAGAATATTTATCAACACTCACAAAACTACTACAAAAGGTCAGGACAAACCGAAACGTACATCAAGGGCACTAATTGCTTACTCGACTTGCACGCTCTGAATCTTTCAAAACTAGTTTTCTGACGAGATGTTTACTTGGAAAGATAGGGTACTTCTTATTTCTTATAATTTTCACTTCATTCATCTTCTAGCTGCTTCCTTTGAATACTAACAAGGCTACTGTGTAGGGTCTCCTAGGGAAACGAACAAAGCCTCCCCTACCACCGTCTGCTGCCTTTTATACTCGTTGTAGCTACTTTGTACCAAAAAGAAGAAAGGCGACTCTTCTTCGCAGGGCAGCTTTAAGGCTTCCCAACTGTTTCATATCCTAGTACTAAGTCAAGGCAAAGAAGTACATGCTTCGCGTTGAAGGTGAACTGAAAGTTCACTACTGACCTCTTCCTGGTCGTCTTTGAATGTGAGTGTGGCCTCGTAAACATCATAACCTGATGGAGATTTAACGTCATACTCGACCTGCCGAATAATTAAAAAAATAATAATACAAAATGAGTAAACGGCACGGCCAATAATATTAGTTAAAAGACAATCACTGGGAAAATTTGCACTGGACATAACTTTTATGCAGTTTCTTTTCAGTCGGAAACATCTTTTTATCAGCCTTCAAAACAAGCGAGGGGCTGGTGACGAGGTATTTTCCCGCTTTTTTTGCCGAAGATGTGGAACGCCGCGTCCAGTTTCATTCAAAGTGACTTGTATGCTCGGAAGCTTACCAAACGAAAATGCTTGGAAAATGCTCAAGTTTTCAGGAAGACATTTCCAGCTTGGACGAGGGTGAGTCAAATATGTTTTATACTAGCAATAATGAATGGTTAGAAGTGTATATAATGGTATTAATGGTTTGTATTGGGAGTTTCGCCTGTGGAAATACTGTAAGGGAAATCTTTTGCTAGACTCTGCAGCTATAAGCTTGCTTACCTCTCGGACAAAACGAATGGGAACGGTTGGGCAACGTTAAGCTAAAAGTAAACCCTTTCTTTGCTTGTCAGGTAAGCTAATAAGCCTTTATAGGAAACGTTTTATCTAATATGAAAAAATCCCATTTCTTACTTTTACATTTGGAGGCAAAACTTCAGGCACTTGGGGTGGAGTGATTGGACGTGAACCAGTACCATCTAGGGATCCCTAGAAACAAATAAAAATTCCTTCATTACAAGAGCTTACTTTACTGCAGTACTACAGTAATCAAAATTGCAATGTCTTGGTCAATTTAGCATTTACTAATTTAAACCCAGCCGGCTGCCTTGTCATGCAATGTAATAATTCAGTGACACCATTTAACATAGTACTGTAAATCAATGTCACATAACTCCAAAGTTCTTGTGTTATGCACAGAAATTTCACAGATACTTAGTTTACAAATTTTCAGTCGCAGGGTTCGTACTCTTTTGAGCATTTGAAATTCCATGACTTTCCATACCCTTTTCCATGAATTTTCAAAGTTTTCCATGACCTAAATTTGACCATTTTTCTTGGAAATTTTCAAACATTTTTGTGATTTCTGGTACGTTTTTACCCTTTTTCTTCACAAAAAAATAACCTGCCTTATTTATTTTGTACAATCAGTACCATTTTCCATGACTTTCCATGACCCACACTTAATTAAATCCCATGACTTTCCAGGCCTGGAAAATCAAATTCTAAAATTCCATGACTTTCCAGGTTTTTCATGACCTGTACGAACACTGAGTTGCACCAAATAGTTCTTTGCATCTTCTATTTCAAACTGATGCAAAGATAGCACACTTGGCGGCACTTGCAAAAATTTAAATCTTACTTTTGCTGAACTACGGCTTGAAGAAGATCCTTTTCCAGAGAAACTTGAGACGCTGCTTGCATATGAGTGAACAGACTGCCTGTCATCTGCTATATGGTCTCCAAAAAACTGACGACTCTATTAAAAAAAAAACAGATTAGGTATGTGTGTAAATGAAAGATTGCCACATCTAAAAAGTGTTGTAGCAAGACCAGTTTCTAAACTATTAAACCAATAAGACAATCTTTAATTTCACTTTTAATTTGATAAAATATATTGTGAAAAAGTTACTATTATTAAAAATGGAATTAACATCGCATACCTTCATGACTTCTATTTCCTTTTTGAGAACCAAGTCATCAAACCGATCAAGATCTCTAGGTGCCACAGAACCTCGTATTTCAAACATTAATGACATCTGTAGAATGCAAAATCTTCATTTTAGTGAGCATAGGAAAACAAAGTGTCTTACAATGTAATCTCTAAAGGTAATTTCATCCCATAAGATATTACTTAAACAGAGTGAAAAACTGAATGTCAAATTCGTACATTGACTAGTCAAATAGTGCTCCTTTGTTACCTGAAAACTACCAAAAGTTCTTTATTTGTTGACTTGAAAGTCTTTTAGTTTATAAGAAATAGGAGGAATTATGTAAAAGGAAAACAGAATGGTACCATAAATTGTAAAAATTGCTCTGGGACACAGAGAAAAAAAAAATTAAAATTAGGTCTTACAGTCAACTACAAATAATCTTTTGTTCTATGTGAGACTCATTTTTGCATTCAATCACATCATGATTTCCAATCTAAATTTGGGAGTTAACAGGACTCCTTACAGTGCGGAGACTCGAACCATGAACGCCACGGCTTTATTTTCACTTTATTTGTACTTTATTTTCACTTATTTTGTAGTTATTTTTGACATTTTTTCAGAACTAAACAATCACAGCCGCGAGTCGAACAACGGTTTTTCCGTATGATTGACAGCTTATCTCCACATGAATCTCTTGCACCCAAGCTATTTATAGCCCCATCGTGGGAAAACACGACTGTTGCTGTTAAATGAAGATGGCTACATCGAGACTCTTCCGAACTGAAACCTTCAGAGGTTCACTTATGGTTTAAGTATCGATCTTTAGGTCTTAAACTTGAACGTCTCTCGACATAATTCGGAAATACTAGAGGCCGGCTTAGGCCATGTTCGCTGTAGCCTATGTGAAATCCCCGGGTGAAATCTAAAGACATCGAAGCCTTCTTTCCGTCTACAGACTGTAAGCCGAAAACGCGTGAGTATTATATTGGAAGCCGGCATATGATTTGCCAGACTCATACTTTAAGTACTAAACTGTACTGAGTGATTTGTATAACTCCTCTCTCTGATGATTTCCATTACAAAGCAGATTTAAACAGTATAAATCTAATCGTACGGTTACGTTGTGTACGAAATGTTGTTTGACGTTTACCGTCGAAATGTAAATGATATTAAATAGCTTGCGTTTCATTTGTTTCTTGTCCTTTATTGAATAAGGAAGAAATATTTCCGTCAGAAACCGCCATTATGATAGTTTCACTGGTTGAATACGCCGCTGTATATTGTAAGAAGCAGACCGCGGAAAATTCTGGATTAATGTACCGCCGTTGTGTTAAAACACGCGCCAGTTTGAAAATAATGTTGAAAAAATGTCTCGGCTGTTTCTTCGACTTGCAGCTGTAATTGGCTAGTTCTGGAAAAATGTAAAAATTACTACAAAATAAGTGAAAATAAAGTACAAATAAAGCGAAAATAAAGTACAAATAAAGCGAAAATAAAGCCATGGCGTTCATGGTTCCAGTGCCCTTACTGTAATGGCTGAAAACGCAAAGAAGAATTAACGAAAGCCAAAAACCTACCTTGGCTGCAGTGTCTAGCAGGTCAAACAGGGCCAATACAAAAGCACTGATTTTGATATAACCCTTGCAGTACTCATCCAAATAGTACTTCAAGGTTCCTAACTCATTATCGTTAAGGATTTGTCGGGCTTGCTCTGTTATTAGATTCTTTTGACAAGGAAGGCCTCCATTGTAGAGCACTTGAGATCCTGCAATGCCATGATGAAACATTGAAGGCTGAAACAAAACCATACATTTAAAACACTTGGTTAATTAAACATAAAATTAAAGAGCAAATCAACTTTGTGTTGTGCATCACAAAAACCTCATTACACAATTTTTTTTTCCTGCAACTCAAGCAAACAAAAGAAGCACTCGCTATGCTTATTTTAACTTGCGCTGCCCGAAATTCAGAAGGGAGACAGAAGGCGGGCGCACTTTTTCTGTTTCTGCCACCCGCCTTTGAAATGCTCTCCCTATCTCAAAAAGGCGAATCGAACAGCCGAAGCCCTTTAAAGAATCTCTCAGAGATCGGGTGTTTTCGGAGCAGCAGCTTTTACATCATTTTATTGTATAGTTTTAACTTTTTAGCTTCATATATCGTTTAATATTATGCATATTATATACATAATATTTTTTTTTTTTTTTTTTTCAATGTATATAGTGTTTTTATAATATTCTAGTGTAATTTTTAGGGAGGGCCACAGGTTTGTTAGCTTTGCTATTTAGTGTTACCCTCATTTTAAATAAAGTCTTTATTATTATTATTATAACTTAATTTTGCAATTTTGAAACAACGATATGTGGAAACACTTAATTTTGTGAACCATTCATTAATAAGCATTTTTGTAATGCCGAATTTTTGCAATGTTAATTTTTTTTTTCACTTTTATGTAGCCTTTGATTCTGGTATATGCATCAAGACAATAGTCCTAGGAGATCACATAGATACACACCTCTGTTCCACCTTCATGTCCTATTCTTCCAACTGTTGTATGTCGCCTTATTGAAATAAATTTAAAATCATAAGAAAAACTAGTTGTTAGAACTTGGAGACCTTACATTAAGCTCTAGAATAATGAAGGTTCAAACTAGTCTATCTTGATCACTTTTATTGACTTACCCAATTGTCACGGTAACTGCCAAACTACATTAAGTACACCTAGAAAAATTATCCAGAACATTCAAAAAATTTCTGACACCCTCTCAAATATCTTTTTTACTAAATGCTAAATCTGAATCGTGGGTGAGTTGTTAACAAGAATTGTATAAAAAAATTGAGAGTTGTTTAGGAAAATTGCCAGCTGACCCCATGATAGGAAACGCCTAATACTGACTACAATAAATGAATCTAAACTAACTCTTGAAGAAATCTTTTTGATTACTTGATTAAACACATGCAGCACAAAACCTTCCATGGAAAGACAAGAAGAATAGTAGAGGCTAATCGTACACCTGTACTCAACAACAATCAATCTAAATTCTGTGAAATGCTATCAAATCATTCAGTAATTTTGCTTTACTGAGAGTATGACACTGACACAGAAATCAAAGAGCAGACTACCTATTAGATAGAGGTGGTTGGCCTTGAAGGGCAGAGCCAGAAGGTGTATGAACTTCAACTTCTGTAATATGAGTGACTTCAGGAACACTGCTATGATGGCAGATTAAACATGTGCAAAGAGTGAAATAGAGAAGCAATGGTGAGTCACATCTGCCACTTCAAATAAAAAATTTCACATTGGTTTCAATTGCAAACATGAACATTTAAGTGAAGATGGAAAGCTGCGTGGGGGTTGTTAAGAAAATTATGTAAAAAATTGCACACAGTGCAATAATTGTTATTCATTTTTAAGAAATAAGAAAGACAGAGAATCATATGTGTAAGGAGGATTAGAGACACCAGGCTCAAGTCTGTGAAGCAGTTGTTTAATTTACATTTAACATGTTGAACAGATTAAACATGTTATTTCTAGTCTTGCAGTTTAGACCTGTTCAGTTTATCAACAGAAGTTTACTTAAAGAAAGTCAAGAGTGCCAGAAAAGGACAAGCACATGATACTTGTAGCGGATGACACGCCTCATCCTGAACATTGTTTTAGAGACTTATTTTGATTCGTTTATGTTAGCCGCAAATATGTAGTTACAATAGGTTATTGATATTTCCATTAGCAATCATATAGTCCCGTTGAACCGCATGTTAGTTAGTTGGTTCTCGGTTAGGCAAGTGACAGGTCAAGAGTTAGTAGCTAGTATAACTTGCCTCTATCTTTGGAGTCGTTTTTGGTCAAGTACTGACAAGCGGGACTGTTATGTAAGTTGTTAACTTTCTTCTTTAAGCGTTTAGATCTATCTCGTCAGTTTCTCTAGTTTTTGCGTAGAAAATGATTTTATATCGCCTTTCATTTGTAAGCTCGCCATGTGACTCGAATTATTGTTTCGCCTTTGTCTATCCTAGTTCTTATAAGTATTTTCATTACATCGTTTTTGGAGCTTAGCGTGCTTTAGCCTTAATTGGCTCTTCTAGGTTTAAGAATATTTTTTTGTGCGTGATTTACGTTAGTTAGCCCTATCAGGCATTGGGACAGTGTGTCGAATTGTCTTGTCTTGTCCAAATTACAAGCTTTGTGATTCGCTTTAGATTTCCTTTTCATTGTTGTATTAGTTTTAGAGTTGTATCTTTTTGTTTTTGCTTCATTTTGTTTGATTTTAGTTTCTGTCCAAATTTAGTACCCTTTTGTAGAGATAAGATAATGACCGAGTTAGAGGTTGAGTTGAGTTTGAGTTGAGTTTGAGTTGAGTTTGAGTTAAGATTGAGTTAAGATTGAGTTAAGATTGAGTTACCGTTTTCCATTTGTATTTGCTAAAAAAGTGTTTAATTTAAGATGCGAATCACTTTTTACGACCAAATAAGCAAGAAAACTGATACTTTTGTATATTAGAGAATTATGTTATCCTCATTTCGTGTCCTAACCCACCACACCCCCCCCCCCCCACCCACCCAGTCCCCTTCTAACTTTTTTTTGTTCATTATTCAGTGAAAGCGCATTGAACGAACTGCTGGTACACTGGGCCGGTGAAAGAAAAGAAAAAATGCGAAACATTTTCCAAAAACAATCCAATACATTTTTGTTTATTTCCGTGTTGTTAAAATAAAAAAAAATAAACTAAAATACAATGTCTAAATTGAATCCAACAATATTAAATGTTACGCAACATGGTGATTGATACTAAATTTTAACGTAAATAAAACAATCAGCTCTACTTCGATCTTGTGTTGTCCACTATACCGTTCATTATTCTCTAATGTATGATCAAACTATCTCCTCGTTAATTAAATTCTGATATTCTTCAGGTGTAACATTGACATTTTCTGGAAGCATGACAGTCATTGGAGGCACAATCAAATTGCTTTGTTTTGGTTGTGTGTTAATACATTCTTTTCTTGCACAAAATCGAAAAGTACGTTCCACCGCAAAGCTCCTTCCATCAGCTGTTTCATTTGAAGGTACATACAGGCCCTCTACTGAAATGCAAATATCTCCCGCTGAAAACTGATTCTGACAGCCTGGTTTTGCACACCTCGGTTTGGGACCAGGTTGTGTATTACATCGCTGTACTTGCCAAACTTGCTTCTTTTTTGCTTCTTTGTGCTTGTTGAAAATGGCTGCATTTGTAGGTTTAGTCCCTGTTGGAGATTTTAAGTCCAGTCCCTTGAACAACGCATCAACTTCACTTTTTGTTAGTGCCTTCTGATGAAGACGATAGTCGCCCTCTTTAACTTGAAAGAAATTCAGCAATACAAAAAGAACATGCTTACAGATATTTGCACTATTTGCGTAGGGACAATCGCAGGTTGGATGCTCAGAAATCGTTACATTGTAGGTGTTTAGTCCAGATCTAATCGTAAATTCCCTTTCATTTCTTCCAAGTTCATTGGAGTCAACAACTACTAATTTTTCTTTTTTGGCAAGTTCAAGTGAGCGCTGAAATGCCTTGCTGGCAGTTGTTCTGAAACGGCCGTCACGCTTATCCTCCTTCGCACCATCTTTGTCTGCGGTTTGCTGTGAATCATCCTCAGAAGACGAAGACTCTAGGTGAGTTCCATCGCTGAAAACACTTACTTGACGTTTTCGTTTGCGTGTCGCTCTATGGGAGCAGTTCGCATCAACAGTAGAAGCTCTAGAAGACTCTGCAGCTACATATAAGGTATTGTCGACAACGCCAGCGGAAATTTCTTCTGCGAAGGCTTTCGCTCTTGCCATTTGCTGAAAATAGTTAGCTTTAAGTCTGTCGCTTTGGCTTCGATGTTGGCCTCCTTTATAATTTCCATAACCGTAAGATTCTAGTTTTTTTGACAGCATAATTGCTTCTGCCACGTCCTCCTCAGCGGCCATTGCAAGGGTTAACCTGTAGGATCCTTTCTTGGCCCACTGAGAGTGACCAACCTCTGCTAAATTGACGTTTGGTGCAAGTGGTGCGCCACATTTGAATGCCTTAAATATGTGGGTCCTTCTCTTATGCCACCATTTGAACCAGCTAACGACCTGACCTCGTTTTCCAGGTTTTTCCTGTGAAAATGCTATGAGTTCTTTCCTGGCTTGATCATATTGATAAGGTGTTGGCGCCTCAAAAATACTCCTGGCGAGAGTTTTAAACCTGTGCTTTGCCTTATCACTCCAGTCTGTGTGTACCTGCCTATTGCAGCACTGAAAAAAATGGAATTCACAGGATACACATTGTTCTAAAGCTTCCTTGCCAAACACGTTTTCGATTGCATCCCAGTTTCCGCCAGCTTCATCGAACATCCATCCCGCTGGATTAAATAGGTAGTTCTCGTCCCCAGTAAAATCTCGTAAAACCTAGAAAACAACATTCAAACTGTTACAATTAAGACCCCGGTAATGGTACGACTTTAAGGCGTACGACATGTACGTTAGAAAAGGGAAGGACCCATGCATTAGTATCCTTGACATTGTTTCCTTTTCTCCTCCGTTTAACTTTTTAATTCAACTGACGATTTTGGTCGTGGGGTTGTACACTAAAAACTGTTAAGTGTTCCAACAAAGATGAGTAAAATTAAAGCGACAAAAATCTCAGTTTCAATGAAGGCTTCAAGTATTCGACCTCAACATGCCACGTTTGGGCAAATACCCATTTTAAACTGTTTCTTAACTGTCCAGTGTAATCCTAGTTCAGAATGCTTCAGTATTAAAAGATAAACTGATTCATAAGTGTTCTTATTCTTTTGGTATAAAGACTCACAAAGGATACTCATCCCTTTAAATAAACAATAGCCTTCATTTGGCGCCAAAATATGCACGGATATTTGTCCGCAGACATTATCTGTTCCGAGAATTAAGTGAACAGTTTTCCGAGAGCGAAGCTCGAGGAAAGTTGTGAACTTCGAGGAACAGATTTGTCCAAGGACAATATCCTTGCATATTTTTGAAGCCAAATGGATGCTATTGTGTTTATTATCCTTCAAATATTTTTTCACAAGGCCGCATTTTGGGAGACCTTTTCTTAAAGGTTTAAACGTCAAAGTAATTCTGTCGGCGCTCAAAATATTGTTAGTCTGTTCAAAATGTTTAGTTCTATACATTTTAACAATTTACTTGGGATAAAAACTAAACGTGCGAATGTAAATTGCAAACTTCGAAAACTGGGAAATATCACTTGGGGAATATCATCTGTTATAACCCACCGATTAATTTCCGTGCGCGCTCATTGGACAAAACACATCACGTGGTACAAAATCTGACGACGGGTATCAGCCAATATACCCCGTCCGATTTGATATCCGCAGTGCAAAACAAACGTAAAAGTCTAACGTTTTAATAAAATCACAGTGTTAAAAAAGAAATTCGAAACCTATCGACTTGCATTTATTTTAACTAAATTATGCCGTGATTATCGCACGCTGTAGGTTTTGCCTTTTTCCCGCAATGAAGCGCGTTGAAGAAAATTAATGGGAAGGTTAATTATAAAATAAATAAACCCCTTTCTGGCTTGCTGGTATGTCGGAGTATAATGCCCTTGGCGGATAGATTGTCCTTAAAATTTCACATTTGCCCGAGAAGCGAAATGTTTATTTTTCGGACAATCTACCCGCCACGGGCATTATCCTCCGACATACCAGCCGCCTGAAGGGGTTTATTTACTAAATAGTCACCAGTTTTGACTGCATCACGTGACGTGTTTAGACCAATTGCGCGCGCAAAAATATTTGATGGATTATAATATGAAATATCCTAGTTTTCGAACTTTCAATTCAGGCCCCAGTCTCTACAAAGGATGGATAAGTATCCGGTAAAAAAAACTGCATCGAAGCTACTGGGCGCTCGTTGATTAAGTAAAAACATGATCACAGTTACCTCATTTACATTATTCCAAAACGACTGTATTACGAGACTAGACTCCGCCTCACACTCCATTGTAGCTAAGTTGACAAGCTCATTCAGTGTTGGATGCCACACCCAAAGGGTGAGTGTTTTGAAGCCCTGGCATCTGCTGTGTACTGCATCAAGAAAACAGAACTCTTTTGAGAGTGGATGCTCACTTTGATCTTTGTCCATTTGAACGCACATCTCGGCTTTTTCTTTGCTCATCTTAAAGACCAAGCTTCCAAGCCCATTATTGAAATGACGATTATTAATCTTCCAAATCAGGTACGGATCTTTTTCATCTGTTTTTTTCTTAATTTCTGCAACAGCATCAAAGTTGTGCCCGTGGGGATGCATGCTATTAACCACTTTGGCTTTAATATTTTTCACCTTGTTTTTGTCCAGCATAGCTTCGGCGACGTCCTCAACTTCCGACCACGTTTTGCCTTCTCTGATCATGGTTGTCAGTTTTGCAGTTGGAACGGCGGAGGGCTTAACCATTGAATGTGTTTTAAAAAATTGTTCAATATCGCTGGTTGCATATAACTTGGGCTTACGTTTAGCTGTGCAAGTATGAGTTCCAAGATGGTAAATGGTTGCAAAGGCAGAATCCTGTGGATACTCACTGACCTTTCTAGCGGGACAGGAAATGTACTCGCCTTTGCCATTGCAAGATCTGCAACGATATTTTCCTCCAGCTTTAACAAATTGAACGTTGTTTGCCTTTCCGAATTGCTTTTCGTAAGGACACCTGTTGTTTTTGCAAAGGTAAGAGCCCTTACAAGATTGAACGTTACGCTTTCCACGAAAACCCTTCCGGCTTGAGGTGACCCAGGGTTTCCAACTGCGGCCATCTCGAACGTTACGCTCATCTCTGTCAAAACGAACTTGAAATACCCTAGTGCCGTCGATATCATAGGGTAACTCATTCACCGCTTCAACGTCAACTCCGTACCATAAAGACGGATCCAGCTTGACTTTCTTCCTATAATGATCAACAATAAGGATTGAAACAAATTTAGTAATTCTACATGTACTGAAATTTAGGTAAGAGTAAGTTATCTTCTAAGCTTGCTTGCTGTGACCATGCAGAGGATGTTTGTTATTTGTGGCGTTTCACTTATTTTAAATGACGAATGAAAGTACCACCACTCACCTTTTTTTAATGAAGTCTGCGTTGCCGGAATCATCATCGTCTGAGCTTTCTGTTGACCTTCGTTCCTTCTTCGGCCTAGGACATAAGAAGACAATTGTTTAAATGCACGTTACATATTCTACAGTTCTAGAGGTAGTTTATCGACATGGACGTTATTTCCCGTCATTGGCCACTTTTTAATTATTTGCACAGACCACTTATTACTATTAGCCTGCACTGCAGACAAACTCAACTGCCGGTATTTGAAACTGATATTACCTTGGAAGTACATCATGAGTTTTAGTCAGCCATAAATGAAGTTGCGTGGGAAAGGCTAAGGTCAATTCAGATCAGTTTGATTTAAAAAAAAAAACGTTACCTATTTTGTGTCAATTTTTGTTTTATGTACTGTGTAAAAAGAAAATAGTAAGTCACGACATGATTCAGTCACCAAAATGATCTTGTAAATTCTAGAAGTATTCATGTTTTTGCGTTTGCTTTTGCCTGCCCTCTCTCGTATCAAACTGCCTTCAAAAACACGAAATACTGTCTCAGACAACCTTAGCTTTCAATATGTTTTCGACGGTGGGGGGCGGGGAATACCCCTGGATCCCGCTACAAGCTCGTGCTCCAGTGCTTCAAGCCCAAAATACCTCTTTTCCGGGGAGTCGCACGTTAGATCAATGAAAACCTCTGGTATTGCTTTCCCATCTGCTCTATGAATGTTCTATGAAAAAAAAACGATAAGAGGCAAAAAATATGGCAAAGTTATTAGCATAATAATTCACCACTTAGATGCACGTGCTTGCTAACTAAATCGTGTTCGCTTCAAAATGCTAAAACGAATCTACAAGTCAACGATCTGAACGGAGAAAAATGTAAACAGTGGCTCACCTTATTTGTAGAAACCACTTTTTTCTTTCCCTTTACGTCACCTAATTTCTTTGTTTCCGAAAGAGAGGATCCTCCCTTGGTTTTCGGAAAGTCTTTGACCTAACGATTGAACATCAATACTGTGTCAGTATACCATATTAGAATTATTTATGATGTCTTCCTTAATTAATTTTGCCGAAATTTAGAGAGAAAAAAACCTCTACGCTATCCAGAATATATCTGTTGTGGCCAAGGACAGACCATACTAGAACCCAGACTTCTGCTCTTTTCCCCATGCCATGGTAGATTCTGTCTCGATACTAAAGATACTTATCTTTGACACGGATTAAATCCTCATTTTTATAATTGGACTAGAAAATACAGAGAAAAACCTGGACATATAGAAGAGAATTCGAGGGTTTCCAATGGCCATTATAAAAAATAATGATTATAAGTAATGATTTCTACATACATTCTTGTATTTGTAACTTCCCAGTGGTATTTGAGGTTCTCCAGGACAGTAATCCTCCTCCTCCCAAGATTCAAACATTTCAGGTGTTTTCTAGAAAGGAAAAAAAAAACAGTATCAATTCACGGACTCAAGAGTGATTAAAATTCAGGGGCGGATCCGGGATTTTTGTTAGGAGGGGGTGCACAAATTTGAACTGAAGAAACTGGAAATTTCCCAAACGCCACCATTTCTATTTTTTAATAATAATTTGCCCCATATTCAGGGTGAAATATACTTCATGTTGCAAAACAAAAACTTGTCACTTGAAACTTGTCACTTGACTCCTGTGACCACTTTTCCAAACCATCACACTTGCCTTTTGTCGCGCTTGTCAACCTATACCCTTTTCAGGATGGACAATTAGTTGCAAAAATCATGTATAACATCTTACCGTAAAAAGAAAAGAAATCCGTACGGATGAGAGCGTTCAACGTGAGAACCCCCCCCCCCCCTCATAATCTTTCCGATGGTCCGAACCTGGCCTTCTATTTTTTTTTCCTGCGCTTCCCAGTGCAACTTTTGTCACGATCGAGCTCGCGAAGAAAATTGCACGAAAGCGCAATTGCAAGTGTAAACAGACGGCAATTCTATCGCCCTGATATCGCAGAAGCTTTGAACATTACGAAATTGCCACTACTTTACACTTGCGATTTTCACTGCGAGCTCGAGCGCGACAACAGTTGCACTGGGAAGCGCACTGGGAAGCGCGACAAAAATCGCCCGTGTAAACTAGCCTTACAGACTGAAAGCCGTCAACCTTCAAAGTTATTAACTTCTTTTATGACAAATCCTATGCACATGCCTATACAACCGCAAACAATTATAAATAAACGTTTTCGAAACGAAAGGTTTTTACCTTCACGCGTGGCTTGCTGATTTCTTTAAATCCAGGGGTTGTGGTTTCAAGGCTGTCATCATCAGATATTTCGTCACCCTAAATTTTTAAAGCAGATAAAACATAGGCTTTTCCTTTTTCTCGTATCAGAAAACCAACGATGCGGCAAACGGACAGTTACCTGTGCATCACTGGCAGATTTCTTTAAGGCAATTTGCATTGCTTCTTCTTCACTTTCGACTTGGAATTTAAACCAACAGCTGTTGGTAAGGCGCGCTGGTGAAGAACTAAAAAGAGACTCCCCTTTGACTACATCAGCGTAGGAGGCAACAGAGTCACAATCCGAATCGCTACTTATAGACTCCATGATCGACCGTAATGGACAAAACAAATGATAAGAATGATCTTCAACGCACTTAAAACACGTTGTTCTCCAAATATCCAGAATTCGAAAAGGCGAATTATTTCTCTGTCCATTGTGGAGTTACCATGGCATTCAGACGAATTCCGATCTGATCGTGCGATTGCCGTGGGAAAGAATTCGCATTAGCCCGAAGAAAGGCTAGACAGAGAAACTGCGGGATAATGGTGAAATCAGTTTCGTATCACAAAATTAAATTTTGTAGCCAGAACCCCTGAGCTAAGACTAATTTTTCTAATCGGGTCTCCATTTGCCTTTAAAAAAAATAGTTTAGTAGCTGGTGGATAGAGGGTTTCAAAAATTGAAATGTCGGTTTGAACATAGCTAGTCGACGCGCGAGACAAAAGAAAAAATATTATGTTAGCCTCTCCTATTTTCTTCCTCTCGCGTTTCTCGAATAGCCTGAATAAAACTATCTCTGAAAGAAAATTAATGATGGACTGCTTGTAGTCAACACCGCGATAAAAGGTAATGATTTGCAAGCAACAAAACACGAGAGCTGAATTGTTCTTAGCGTAAAACGCGAAATAGTGTAAATTTGTCAGTAAGATGTTAAGTATTATTTCAGTAAATATAATGAGAACCTTCGATTTTGAACTTTCTATTGTAAAAAAAGGAAAAGACACTGGAAATACGGTAACTCAATCTTAACTCAATCTTAACTCAAACTCAACTCAAACTCAACTCAAACTCAACTCAACCTCTAACTCGGTAAATAGCCGATCCCCCTTTTGTAATGGAATGATTGGAATGTTACATATTACCTTTGTATGCGCGAAATTAGCTTAGTTTTATTTGCTTGTATTTGTTTCAGTTTACGATATGACCTTGAATCTTTGGTCGAATAAATTGATGTGATTCGAGTGTTCTGTCCGTAAAGTATATCCCCTCTTGGTGTCGTATCCTTAGCAAGTTAGTTGTCGAAAGCTTTGGGTCCGATCGCTACAATACTGAACAGCAGGTTCGTTATAAATCAATTTTAATGCTTTCACCAGCACAGAGTAGTATTTTAGAGAAAATTTTTTTTGACTAGGAGGCATTATAAAATAAGGTACAAAAAGCAAACAGATAGGTTAAGCCCATATATTTCCTAGCTAGTAGCCCTTGATTTTGAACACTCTCTTTGAATAAGTGCCTTGCTTTAATTTCATTATAAACCTGAGGCTACATATGATTACGACAAGGCAACATTTAACTGCCAGTAATTTCCTTACATTTATTTGCATAGTACCAGTAATATTATAGTTAACATGCATGCCCACAATCCAATTTGCCATTATGTTGGTAAGTAAGAACTAAGAGTGATTTAAAACTGTAAACTGACTTTTTAAAGCAACTTAATAAGATTTAAGGACTTTTTAGTTAAACCTTACATGTAACTTATTTTAACTTGAAATCTAACTTCATTTACTGTCATCAATAATGATGAGCAAACAATGAAAGGTTAACACTAAAAATAATAACTTTTCCAACTGGCTTTGATGGTTACAGGTAACTGACTGTCAGGTTGATAGCTTTAACCAAGTGTTTACTTGTCTGCTTTTAGAAACTAACTTTAGTTAGAAACTACGTAATTTTACAGTTTAGGTTGTCGTGCACTTGATTAACTTTAAAAAAGGGGTAGTCATTGGTAAAATAATTGGGGTGTCACTTAACCTTTAAAAAATAAAAGTTGACATTTAACAGTCACACTCATGCATTAGGTTGTCACTTACTGGTAACCTTTAAGAAATAAAAGTTAAAATTTACCAGTGACACACATGTATGTGTTAACATTCATGAATTTGATAACCTACCTTTGTATCTGCCCATTCTTAGGTGATTTTGCAACCCATTTTGTTTTGTCATGGGTGACCCTGGTGAATGGTAGCCTGCCAATATCTTTCAGGGTTAATATCATGCTCTTTGTGGATTTTAACACCTTTACTGCCTTTTTATGACTGATGTTCAGAAAGCTTTGCCCATTTACATCCAGGATTTGATCACCAGCCTTTGAAACAAATTTAAAAAATACAATCTCATTTTAAAATAATTATATAAAAATACAAAAATTAAAATATCTTAACAGCACATGCAGCAAGTTTTAAAAATTAATGTACTTTTGGTCAGTGGGTCAGTGAGTTGGTAGATTGGTTGGTGGGTCAGTTGGTACAAGGTTGTCCGGTAAGGTGGGTGGGACAGTTGGTTGATCAGTTGCTTGGATGGTCAGTTGGTCATCAGATACAAAAAAAATACACAATATAAGTTTATCCAACTCAACAGCAGTTTCCCTTCTGTGACAAGAATGCTTGAAAAATTTAATATTTCACTGAGTAGACAACATATTTGAGAAGGTTTTAAATACTTCTTTTAAAAAAAATTTAAATATATGTTTATAGTGGTCATGCACTTAGCTTCATATCTCAACGAGATAGCTAGTTTACAGGCATGCCACTGAAACAGAGGAAACAAACTGTGACTTCTTCAGGCTTGTAAATCTTTGTTCACAGATATCAAAACTTTTGTCAATGCTTTAGTTTTTCAGTTGCTGTTGTGTTTCCAGGTTAGAAACAATCTTATGATACATGATACATCAGTGCTTTGTTACAATGACATTAATAAATAACACCATTCAGAGCTGACCTTGAGTCCTGCTTGTTCAGCAATACAGTCAGGGTCTACTCCTGCTATATAGATCCCTAGTCCATAGTCAGAGCCCCCACGAATCATCAACCCTAACTTTGCGCCATCTTCTACAAATATGTTCACCTGTAAATTAACATAAAAGAAAGTATTGCCATCATCACATTATGAGATTTGACATAGTGTACTGGTTTAAATAGTGACTCTAAAGAAAATTTGAGGAGGTTTAAATTTAATGAGAGCACACAAGAGTCAATGGAAGTGCTACATTACTTAAAGGACCCTAGTCAGCCACACCTTTGTTTTTGTTTCACATATGGGATTTTTGATATCCGCACAGACTGTGTCTAAATGAAAGTGACCACCGTGAAACTGCTACCGTCGCTAGCATCTAAGCGTGAACACGTGCCTCTGAAACATGATCTAATTGGGTATCAAACGTGGCATGATTGGTCATCAAACGTTTGAAGTTTAGCAGACCCTAACGGCAACTTTCGCGCCGAAACTTCAACACATTCCGGTTTTGAAACAGTCGAAATGGCGGAAAGATTGGATATCAAGACCTTCCTCCAACAAATTGATCCTGATCTGTGTCGATATGCATTTGCAGGTTCACTTGAATAACTTCTGGTGCAAAGTTTTGCCTGTGCTCAGTGTTTATGGTGAGCATTTTGAGCGTGAAAGTTGCCGTTACGGTCTGCTAAACTTCAATGTTTCATGACGAAACATGCCATGTTTGATACCCAATTAGATCATCGGCGGCTTGTGTTCACGCTTAGATGCAAGGGACGGTATACTAAATTAATGAACTTCCAGTAACACAACTTGAGGCCATGCAATAAGATTTCTCTTCACCATACAATTTTCAGAATTTTGATGACATAGTAAAGGTGGATTTTACAGATTTCAAGGGTCCTATAAAATAGACTTGGCAGTCAATAACTAAAGTCAACTCTCAACATTCCTGTTCTTGTTTGATCTGTTTTTTTCATCTAAAGGAAGTGATTAAAAAGATATGAAACATGTTCAGCACAACAGGTTTTCTTACTTATAAAAGTACTTCAAGTGACTAATTTCTGACAAACCTTTCGTTCATCATCATCTCCCAGTAGTCTTAAATCACTTTTATGTATACCATCAGCAGTCAAGATACGTCCATTTGAGTCAACCCCTGGGGGTGGGGATGCTCTTCGACCTCTCATATCCACCCACTTGCAAGTTGACTCAGCAACAAAGCTAATAGGAATACGGCCCACTGAACGTACAGTTAGATTTAGCTTCTTACTGCTTTGAATGATCTGGGAAGAAAAAGAAATAAAGAATTTAAGTAACATGTACAATACCTTGGTAGATACCCGGAGGGGAGGGGACTCCCTATAATGGCCTATACGGGGAGGCTCTGCCCGAAAGGGGTACCTTTTTCAGTCTTCAGGCATATAAAAAAGTAGGGATTTCACAAGTTTAGGTAAACAAAAGGGTCAGAAATCTGTCCTTTAGGCTATTTAAAGGTCCGTTAATTAAAATATTTCAAACAGATGCAATTTATGGCTGTATTATTTCAATTTATTAAGCGTTACATGAAAATGACAAGAAAACGTCGTGTTCTAAGTCTATGCCATGTCTTTCGGGTATATGAAAGGGGTACCTTTTTTCAGTTAAAGATATACGAAAGGGGTACAATTTCTGTCAAAATGGTATATAAAAGGGTAAGGGGTTAGAGCTTGGGGCAAAGCCTCCCGGTATAAAACTTTTTTGAGTACCCCCCGGGGGTACTAGTATTGTGCATGTAATAGTTCTGATGTTACTCCATCTAATGCTTTGTTAGACATGGTTTAAGGCTAAATTAAGGTTTAGAATAATGAGGATTCCAAAAACCATGGCTAAGAAGTATCTAAATTGTGTTATTTGAATGGGGATCAGCTGGAGTTCATGATGTTTAGATGGCATCTAACAAGTGTAGCTATTGTTTTGACATCATGGATGTGTGCTACTCCCAAAGAAACACTATTGTCTTTTTGTTGTTCAGGCAATTTTATCTTTGCTTTTAAAGGAAATGAAAAATACCTACTCAGAAGCAGGACTTACTTAGTATTGTTTGTTAGTCCATGGTTAAACCTTGTCTGGAATCACAAGCTTACATTTCAGAAAATGTCCACACCCACTCCATGGACCTACTCAGAAGCAGGACTTACTTAGTATTGTTTGTTAGTCCATGGTTAAACCTTGTCTGGAATCACAAGCTTACATTTCAGAAAATGTCCACACCCACTCCATGGAAGGTCACTGAAAATTCTGAGGGTGTTGGAGGGTATCAAAGGCCAATATTTTGGCTTGACTGGAATTTCCAGAGGGGTGGGGGGATTTGAACCAAAAAACCTTCTTAGGGAGGGGTTTGGATACTTTCTGGAACAACACAATACTGATTTCTGATGAGTTCCTTAACCAGGGTCTTTTTTTGTGGTTTGTTTACCCTTGTTACAATTTGGTATTTTCCCTTCTTTTTGGTGTATGGTAATAAATGAAAATGGAAATAAATACCAGATTCATTGTACCAAGGGTACAATTAAGGTAGAAGTGTTGCACTGATACAGGCCAAACCATTTGCGCAACTTATAATTATGTAGTGAAGAATTAGTGCAAAGATTCTCAAACACATTTCAATACATGCCAACATCACAGGCACAGAATGAACCATCAAAAGTGACAACTAAATCGAATCAAACACTGCGTTTTGTCATCGATCGAGTGGATAACTATAACATCTGATCTGAAAGTACAAAGAAACTTGTGATTTCTAGATGATATCAGATTTTTGTGGGTTTTCCACTTCACTTAAACAACAAAACAAACATCATCTCACCGAAAACAGACAACGTAATTGAAGCACAATGACATAAGGACGACTCGCATTCGAACAATAACTAATTTAGCAACTAGAAAGTACAATTTTAATATTGAAAACATGCCTGCTTCCTCACAGTTTCCTTTGGTATCTCTTTCAAATAAGTATACTAACTTTGTAAACTATTTCATTAAGTATAAGATCGAGCTGAATGTTGATTATAGTCACTGCACTCTTTGCTGGTAAACACAAAAACCGCCCACGGAGTTCAACAAAAGCTGTAGAAAGATTCGTAACAAAGCTTAACACATATATGAAACTTCCATCTTTGGAACAGACGATTCCAGATGAGTATTAATAAATTAAATCAGGTAAATATACCCAGTTATGAACCGATTACAGGTGGTCAGACTTAGAAACATGAAAGCCAAATAATTACGCTAAAAATAAACAAGTTTTGCTCAACCTAAAATGATAAACTTCAGTGCATTAGCGAATTTTCTTACGTTACCTTGACAGCTTGCGCGTGTGTCAGTCCGTCAAATTTCGTGCCATTCACTTGAAAGATATGATCTCCGGGTAAAAGACCTTCGGTTTCAGCAACGGAGTTCTCGTCCACGGAGGACACATACAAACCAACGCCATGTTCGGCTCCTCCGCGAATGCAAAAGCCAAATCCAGCGTTTGAATGCCGCTTTATGGTTATTCGCTTGATGGGGTGTTTTACATCCGGCCGCGAAGAAGGATACTGCGTCAAATTCGGAAGATCTATTCCCGAATCTGATGCGTGCCTATGAAGATTGTCCGGAAGACTTGATGAGGTAGGAATCCTGCGAAGATTCGCCGGCGATCGAGCGGGCGACTTTGAACGTTGGCGGGCTTCGAAACTGTGTTCCCAAAGCCTGCAGAAATTTTCTTGGTCATGATGAGGAATAATTTGCCGCAACAGCGGATATACTTCTCTCTTTCTTGGAGAATCGAGGACCGACTTGAGCGATACAACAAGGTTGTTGACATTTTTTTCTCTCTGATATTGGTTTAGTGATTGAATTAAAAACGTTCGATCTTCGTTGTTGAGTACTTTTGTTAGCGCACCGTGTAGTTCGCGAACGTTCTCGGAAATTTTCCTTCGTCTCCTTCGCGGAGAACGTTCCACTGATATATCTGCCATATCCTAAACCTCTAGCGGACGATTTCAACTGATATCTATGCCATACTGTACGGGATTCTTGATGACCGTGCTAATAGTACTCCATTATTCACTTAGCATAGTTCGCTTATTTTCTAAGCACAAACAAATCTCGTGAAGTTAGGTGACCGCATCGGTCACGTGACGTCGCAAAACAAGCGTTGTTCGGGGGGTGTGTGACGATCGTGATGGTTGTCATGGTTTGTTCACGCCATGGAAAGGAAGTGACAGCTCACGAAAGCGCCACCAAGAACTAGGCTTTTGTACATTATGCTAGCATTTTTTCGAGCATTTTAGTGAGGCAAAAGCATTGAGCATTTTAGTGGCATTTTCCCGGAAAATTGATTTTTTTTCCCGAGAAAATATAAAAAGAAAATATTTTTTTAGAGAAAATGAAGACTAAAACTCAAAATTCAACTACAAATAGCTTTCTAGAGATAATCAACTGCTTTCTGTACTTAGCCTCGTAGATGATTTCGAGGATTATGATTTTTTGGCTGTATTTATGAACTTGTATACATTGTTGTTGTTACTTGCAACACCTGTATGTTTTCCTAAGTGTTAACAGTTAACACCATGTTAAAACCTTTGAAATTAATTTAAAAAACAGTTTGTATAATGAGCATTATCCGAGCATTTTAGTGACTTTTTCGGTGGAGACCGAGCATTTTAGTGGGAAAAATGGAGCATTAAGGTGGAGCATTTTAGTGGGGAAACAAAGGCATAATGTACAAAAGCCTACCAAGAACTATCTGAAGATTATTTTTTTTGCCATTTATCTTTTGTTGTAAGCGAAGATGTAGGTATTGCACTGCCGTAGCAACTCTACGACTTTCTCGTCACGCTGGCTCGTGCTCCACCAAAAACCCCCCAAAACGCCTGCTCTGCAAGCTACTAGTAAAGTTGAAATTGTTGGTTAGCACCAACCTCGAGTAAGCACCTAGGGCCGTAACTAGACCTTTGGAATAGACGAGGCAAGGTCTTGCTAGGAGGGTCTGGAAGCATGCCCTCCAGAAAATTTGGAATCCTAAAAGCTGCATTGTCTTTAACTGCAGCTTAGCCTGTGTACAGCCGTCCCGCTCCCCTCGGGACGGCTGTACACAGGCTACTGCAGCTTCACTTTTATAGTTTTATTTTTGCCCAAAAATTAAAACCTGTAACGCCACCTTGCCTCCGTGTGCTCCCTTTTGATTTAGGGGAGGGATGAGTTCTCTAGTTTAAAAAAGTGCTAGTGAGGGAAGAGGCGTTAATCAGGGCCGTAACTAGCAAGTAGCCTGCGAACACAGACATATTTCCGGCTGTCGTTTCTATCCGCGGAGAGAAACGACAGCCGGAAATACGTCTAGGCTACTAGCAAGAGGCAAGACGAAGCACTTGCCTCGTCTAGAATTTAAGGCACAACTTTTCTGTTCCATCTATTTCTTCTTTCTAGGAAGTTCATCCTGCTTTTCATCTTTCTTAGTAGGTGCTTCAGCATAAACGTTAAATAGTGACGTCTCATAACCTCATGGTGGGGAAGTATTAGTATTTTATTCAAATGATCTGACTTCACATGTTAGCATTGTTACTCACGTGTACTATAGCTGAAGCGGGAGAGGAGAGGGGGTATACAACCAAGAGAGGATCCTCTCTTGATACAACCCATTTCCCAGCTCAAATTTTTGCCCACATTCCATTCCCGAATTTCCAAGTTCCAATTCTATTGTTTAGTTGTTTGTGATTTCCACTTCCAGTGACCAAAGCCATATTTTCCCAGTAAAAAAATTTGCCCAAATCTCAGTTTTCATTTTACCCCTTTAAAGCACAACCCTTCCCTCCCTCACCCCCCTCCCCCTTGCCGCCCGTTTGTCGACAAATCCCCAGGCGATTTCGTTTCCAGGAATCCACTTCCGCCTTTCTAAGAACACGCGCGCGGAAATGTAAAGCCCGTGAAGATGCAGAACGGGACTGCAGCGTTTCTGTTTAAATCACACTATTAATGATGGCCATAAGACGCCGAAAATGAGATGTCCAAAGTGCAAAAACACTCCTTCTGGAGAAAAACACGCGTTTTGCTTTATATGTGGCACCAAATTGGAAGCAAATGAAGAAACGAGATCGCCGCCAGTTGACGACAACAACACACCCGCAACGAATGCGAAAGACTTGACAAGCACAGCACAGAACTCTCATGTTGACAACGATACAGGCGTTTCACTTGGTAAGATATTAAGAACACCTAGATGATACCAGTTGCTATTATAAACGGTATAACAGTTTCGAGAAAAGAGAAGTTTTTTCGGAATAAGCTTACCCGTCTACTGGTTTACTTTCGGTTTCTGCTCGAATGACCCCTGCATCAATGAGCCTTGGAGTTTGTTGGGTTGCATACAATGGCTGACGGGTGTTGTTAACATTGTTACACACTTTTGATAGTCTTCAATGTATTAATCGTAAGCCGTAAAGGCGTAATCTCCTCTTTTGTTTCCTCAGTGATTAAAAATAAAGGGATCATAGCGAAAGAATATGAAAGTAGTGGACGAAATATTATGATGATATTATATACCCACGCATTGCGTCTAATATTTTTTTGGACTTTTTCTGAACTTTTTCCCATTGACAATTAAAACGTACGCTCCTGTGCTTTCCTCTTTACTCATGTTATTGAAAAATAATGCCATAGAAAAAGTGCTTATGATGCATATTGCAGGCGCACAAATTAAAATAAACAAGAACTTCAAGCAGTTTAAAACCGTGCGGTTAATGCTTGACCACCTCTTTCAATTCTTTGGCTAGAAAAGCACAGCGCATTCACTTGAGAAAAACATTCACTTGAGAAACACACAAATCGTGTTTGTGTGAGTCATGGAGTGTGCGTGATATGAATTTCCTTCACCGCATGCCGGATAAATTCCTGCTTACGCATGCAAATATTATTTTGTTCCGAATGTTTAATAAAATAAACCCAAACCAGTTCGTGAATGGCATTAAAAAGAAGTCCATTTCACGCCAAAATAAAGAGTAGACTAAGGCCATCCCGTTGTATTTCTTCGTTTAGCGTCGACTGACAAGCTTTTACAAGCATAAACAAGACGCTAGGAGAGCGTTCACTCCGGCCCTGGAAGTGACATTAGGGGTGGAGGATTAGGGAGGGGATTGGGTACGTATCGGAACTCCCGGGTATGAGAGGCTAAAATATAACATAAAATACAATTAAGAATAAAGAAAAGCTGCCTAAGCAAAACTAGGAATGTAGACGTGGTTTTACAGTGTGAAGACTTAAATGCAAACAAATAAACAAAATGACCAGTAAACTTAGACAAATACAGTGGAACCCCGATATATAAACGATGTACCAAGGGACTGGCGAAACCATATTGTTATATCAGGGAATCGTTAAACGTCTTAAACTAGGATTTCGTTCCACTGTAGTAAGGACACGCTAATGAAGACCTTGTCAAAATGTGAAACCATCTTAATGTGGTACTTCTTGGTGCAGAAAAGCGTTTTTCGGGAGTTATTTACAAATCACGGAAGCGTTGCGTGACCACCAAATAGCGGCTGCGAAGGAGACTAGAATATTGTTTACAGAACTCTGAAAACTACATGGTTCCTTCCAAAAACTACATTGGTAATACTTTCTACGCTCTTCATTTACTTGACTATTAATGAAACTACTCGTTTGCATTTTTCTGGAGTACTGGAGTAATTTTTTAAATCTTTTATAAAACACAAAACCAAAGTCTGGTCGCCATTGAAAGATGATCAGATAACACCGCGTCTGTCTCGAAACAAAGATCGATGTCGCTTCAAAACCTAAAATACCACACTAAAGATGGACAAATGAAAGAAACTTGAAGGAAACGTTATTTCAGATTAATTTTGGTAGAAGATGAAGCAAAGAAATGTATTCCAAAGCGTCAATTTCTCAAACTCGTGAAACAACCCACCCACTCGTACGCTTAATTAAATTTTAATATTCACGCAAAAGAATTTCTTGTACTGTAGCGGGCTTTTGCATTATAATTTTTTACTTGACTACTTAAATTAATGATCCTTCTAAATATTCCATCTAAAATTGAAAGCAATACTATACATAACAACTTTGCTTTCTGAAGTCTCGAGAAGCCGCAGAAAGTCCTTGATCAAGTCCATGATTTGTATTCAAAACACAGTAACACACTGCGTCCGGTGACACAGTCTTCGTGGCCCCGAAAGAAAGATGGATTTCTTCACACTACCAAGGTTTTAGCAATCTGTTTAGCATAACAAACAAGACCTTGGAAGTTTGTAATCCATTCCGTGGCACAAAAGACTCGGCATCAATGGCTTCAATGGCAACTTTTCCGTGTCGAGGTCAAGCAGATGGTACACAAAGCACAGTGGGACAACGTCACTCGATTGCGCAATTTTGCAGATTTGTGATGGCCAAAGAAATCAAGGCCATTTTATAACTCCTGGCCTCCAGCCGGAGTAATAAAAGTATTAAATTAAGCAGGCAATTCCCCTGGCCCGATGACGTGTTCCCCTGCCTTGACACATTCTTGATGACCTTGCAATTTTCGTTTCGATTCCCAAAATATATAAACTCAAAACAAAAATTGGAATATCCAGAAAGCAAGTTGTTGTTTTGCAACATTCAACATGTTCCGGCTAAATTGTACGACTTGTACTCGCTCCGAAACCAAGCGCTTGATTAACACAAAAATAAATATTTCACACAAACAGAGCGCAGAGTATTCGTAAATATTTTTAAAATAGGTGAATGATTATTTATAGCTACAGGCGAGCGATCGCGTGGCATGGGTCTGACGTAGTGGTAGTTTTAAATAGCTTGGACATGTCCAAAGTGGCTTTGGTTTCGTTGTGTGACTATTCAGTCCTCCCTTCTGGTGAAACACTCGAATGACACAAAAATATACATTTCACTCTAAACAAAAAGCAGAATGTTCATGTTAAACGAGTGATCGCTTGTAAACATCAAATCTTGCGTGACCGTGACCAAGAAGCCGGCTGGGCCGCGTGGGTCTGGAACGATTTACTGACAAAACGACAAACGACAAAAAAATGCCGGCCAGTTTATGAACCGGTTACGCACGGTTAATTATATTTTTCGCTACAAAGCTACATGTATATTATTATGTAGCAAGCATCCTGGGACCGATTTATGAGTTCTTCCATAATTGCGGGCCCAAGAGGAGCCTGCAACGCTAATCTTGACCAGCAGAAATGAAATGCGAGTCAC
Organism: Oculina patagonica; assembly: GCF_052425735.1. Taxonomy (NCBI): domain Eukaryota; kingdom Metazoa; phylum Cnidaria; class Anthozoa; order Scleractinia; family Oculinidae; genus Oculina; species Oculina patagonica. The sequence goes on along the minus strand of NC_135758.1, from coordinate 31,714,815 downwards.
AACGCCATTTTACTGTCAAATTACTCACAGTCGCTTTCAACTAAGCGTGAACTTATGCCGCCGAAACATGATCTACTTGGGTATCAAACATGGAATGATTGGTTGCCAAACATTTGAAGTTTAGCAGACCATAATGCGAACTTTCACACTCAAAATGCTCAAAATAAAGACTGAGTACGGGCAAAATTTTACACTAGAAGTGATTCAAGTGAACCTGCAAATGCATATTGACACAGATCAGGATCAATTTTTTTTTGATACACACTTGATATGAAATGTTGAAAGTTGCCGTTACAGTCTGCCAAACTTCAAACGTTTGATGGCTAATCATGTTACGTTTAATACCCAATATGCAGATTATGTTTCGGCAGCACGTGTTCACACTTACATGCAAGCGATGGTAATAAGTGTGAACATGTGGTGAAAAAACATAAGAGAATTGGTCACAAAAAGTGTACTCGACGAGGACCCACCTTGTCCTTGTGTAGGGGTAGGGGGGGGGGGGGTTATCCAAGATACCACCTGTCTGATTAGCCAAATGGACAAAATTTATGGCCTCAAAATTTAAGTTGAGACTTTCATATTCAGTGTGCATGAAGCTTGTATTGCTGGAGAAATGGCACAAGGAGGTTTGAAACTTTTTCTTTGTTTCTACTCCTGATAGAGTTGGGTCTGTACAAACAAGACACCATCTTTTTAGGTGGGAAAGGTAGGATACATGAAGAGACCACCTGTCTGTTTGCAGAGTGGTGGGTCTTGTCTGAGTACAATAGTTTTGACCATTTCCCTAACAGTATTCTAATTGGGTATCAAACATTGTGTGATGTCAGATGTTTCACATGAGTGATCACAAAGTTGAACTGCTATTAAATCATCATCATCATCATTATCATCGTGTTAGGGTTATAACATGTTCATGATGCCGGTTTGCAATTGGAAGTGTCATCTTCAGGATCAATCCTTTATATTGCAAAATAGATAGGGAGCAGTGAGATAATGCAGTCAAGTGAACTACAAGTAGTTGCCTTCATTCCGACAGGCTAGACATTATAAAAAATTGCCAACAGAATGTGGACAAACTTTGAACATGAGGACTACCTAATACCCATTTTATTTAGAAAAAGTTATATGGACATGCCAGCACAAACTATAAAAAAACTCAACCATCACAGGTTCTGTGAGATACTTGTTTCTAGAAAAGCCATGATTCTAAAAGTTCACCTGTTATTATATACATTGTAACTAATTTAGTTTATTGTCAATATAACAGATGAAGGACAAAGGAAAAGAAAAGTAGAGGAACAAGAGGAGAAACCAGCCAAACGAAAGTCTGTTGAATGTGAAGATATTCCTGTTCCTGGTGAGGCTGCTGATGTGACGGCAAGTGCTTTACAGAATCTAACTATTGTACGTGATGCAGACGAAAAACAGAAAGCAGTTCCTGTTACAACAACTGAACCACCAAGCAGCATTACTGCATTGGACTGTTCCCCAGAAAAGGCATCCGACTATAGTGTACAACAGCCTACTGCTACAGGTAAACCTTTTATGTCATTAAAAGCCTTTACCTATTAAATGTTAACTGTCTGGTTGACCTCTAGCTGTCAGGTGGTAAACAGGAGTTTGAGTATGAGCGGGCTCACAAGAAACTACAGGACAAAAAACAGGCTTCAGAATCATTTTTGTGTATGCTTTAAGGTGGCTCGATCGGATTTTTGAGTGATGATACCTTTCAACTTTGAGCAACTTGTACGCCACCGTAAACAATCCGACTGAAAATCGATCAGTACAGCTGTACTAAAGAAAGATGAAAGTTTCGAATGACATAAGTTTCATCGAAATTGGAGTAACCATAGCAACATAATGACGTCACCACCCATTTTCGAAAGACCGATTTTCTTGTAATAGATGGGTAATTTAAAAAAAATCGGTCCGCGATGCGTACGTGTGGGGGCTTGATAATTTCAAATTTGATTCTTTTTTGTGAATTCATTTAGTACATTCAATTACCTTAAGGCTGCTATTCATTGCGGCAAATAATCTTTGCGATTTTTTGCAAATTCATTCCTTGAAAATTTATGAGCAGCAGGTGATTCAAACATTTCTTTGATGCACATGATAACAGATAAACAGCGGAATGTCTATTACATTGATATAAGATCCCTTGTAAAAATTTTACCGCGATCGCGCCGCGAATCGCGGCGCGTTTTTGGCCGCCGCGATTGGCGCGATCGCGCCGCGATTGAGCTTGGATCGCGCCGCGATCGGCTTGGATCACGCCGCGATTCGTGCCGCGATTCGCGCCGCGTTTTTGGCCGCCGCGATTGGCGCGATCGCGCCGCGATTCGCGCCGCGATCGGCTTGGATCGCGCCGCGTTTTTGGCCGCCGCGATTCTCGCATCGCGGCGCGATGGGTCGGGAATCGCGCCGCGATTTGGCTTGAATCGCGCCGCGATCGCGCCTAAATCTATAAATTTAAAAACAATTATCTTGGCGTTTTGCATACCGACAAAACAAACACACAGACTGTATCGAAACAACATCATTTATTTACAGAAGCTTACAGAAAAAGACGGCCAGTTTCGCTGCCGAGCACAATTAAATTTCGCAAAGCCGGAGAGCGTGATTGAGTCTTTAGTTTACAAGCAAATAAGTGAACAGTTCTTCTGTAAAATGTGAACAACACATACATAACGGCAACTAACCTTTTACTCGTGCTCAAGCGAAAGAAGATGCAATGATGTGATCTACCAAACGAGCGAACTATCTCTTGCATCTGCGAAGTAGCCGAACCGTCGAAGATGTGCTTTCTTTTCCCCGAAGCTTTTTTAAATAATACAACATTTAAGTCCCAAGCATCAACAGGTACAACTTTGCATTGAATGGTCCTCACCGTCAAAATGTTTTCCTCTTTCCACTGTTCGAGTTTTGCATTTTTTTATATTCACAGTTTAGCTGTAGTTCAGTCAACAAAGTCCATGACGAAGCGACGAAGCGCTAGCTGTTGAAATTATAAACAAGCAGTCGCTTGAATTAACAAAACAAATTCTAGCAGTTTTCACAGAGACGCTTTTCCCTCAAGTTAGGTCGCTTCTAAACTCTTGTTATTAACAGAAGCAGCTAAAAAAGAACACATTTTTCCAGTCCTGATTGTGAAGAGAAAACATACCAACTTTCTCGAAATAAAATTTCTTTTCTGCTTGGGATGGCGTAGCGATTGCGTGTACTATGCACTACGTGACCTAACTCAGCCAATCGTAACGCTCAGTTCACGACACCTTGCGGCAAAAGGCGGGAAAGGACTTCGATGTGTGTGGTCTACATTCGTGGTCTACGGGAAGGTAAATATAAAGCTCTAAAAAAAGCTCATTCTGACAGCCTCTTCGGAGCCACAATTAAATTAAATGCCATATAGAGGATTTTTCAATGCAAAAAACGCAATTGCAGCGAATTCCTGATTGTATTTGCATTTGAAGAAAATGGCCGACAGAAATTTGTCATTGGATTGCTCAAAGGTATTAAGGCTCCTCAAAGATAAGAAAAGAAAGAAACAAAGTGTTTGAAAAGATTAAAAAACGGACTGTTAAGAAATAAAAATTCTTATCTTTTAATTTATCTTTACTCATTATCACGCGCCGCTTTGTTGCGCCAGTTCGTCTAGACTAAAACTAAATAAAACTTTTCTCGTGGGAATCACGTCCTCACGGCTCACCGTCACGTAATAAAATGTTTTTCGACATTTTAAATCAAACTACTTTGATTAGTACTGAAAGTTTATTTCATCAATACAAGTCATGATTTGCATTACGACCACAGCATGATTTGTGAGAGTTTCAAAGCATATTGACTTTCTCCCGGTGATCGAGAAGTGAGTTCTCGCCGGGAACACTTCCCGAGATTTATTCCAGCCCCCCAAATCGCGGTGCGGTGGTAATCAATCGCGCCGCGATCGCACTCATCAAGCCGCGATCGCGACTATCGCGGCAATCGCGGCGCGATCGCGACATTCGCGGCGCGATCGCAACTATCGCGGCGCGTTCGCGTTCATTTACAATCGCGTCACGCACGATCGCGTCGCGATGACAACAAATCGCGTCAGTCGCGGCGCGATCGCGACATTCGCGGCGCGATCGCGGTAAAATTTTTACAAGGGATATTTTCGTCTCACAGTCGGGTAGGCATCTGACTGCGGATCGAGAGGTCGCGAGTTCGAATCCCAGAGGAGAGATTTTTTTTTCTTTTTTCCTTTTTTTTTTTTCTTTTTTTAACCCATAGCACTAAAATGGTTTGTTTATTATATCGCTCCGTAGGTATGCATTGCAGAATAATTTACATGTAAGCTGTTAAGTAATAACGCTGTAAATAAAATAAAACAGAACATATAGACTGATTCAGGTACAAATGTAATTGTGCTGTTTCATCTGAAAAGCTTTCCCTTTTCTTGCGAACAAGCAGTCCAGCCACGCACTCGATTTTAGCCAAAGCTCTGGTTTCTAGATAGATCCATCCTAATGAAGCTTATGTGAAACCCGATTTAGTTTTCGAATGCTCCTACATGTACGACGCTAGCTCGACAGATTCAAAAGAGATTGATCTTGTGGCTCTCAATATTGGCTTGCGTAAGCGTAAAAGCTCCTCTTGAATTGATGTGCAACCTGCACAGACTTCCAGCCAAACAAAATGTTGGCTAGTATGACTTCGTGAGCTGCTGTAATGACGAGCAACTACAGGAACAGCTGAAATCAAAGAAACCACACGAAACGACACGCCAAAATCCAATATGGCCTACTCGACAAGACCGCCGACTCATCCCCAGGATCTCTTGCAGAAGACCACGTGACACAAGCAAACCCACGCACAAATAAATAAATAAATAAATCCCTCAGTCGATGACAATGTGCAGGCTTTTGCCCCCACAAAAAGGCTTCTAGATCTTGGACTTGACATAGTTTTCTCAAGGTCTGCAAAATTTGAAGAATTTCTATGAGAGCGTTTTTGAGAAAATTTTGGATGAAGTTTTCAGGTGCTAAAATCCAACAAAAACAAAGCAGTCTTAAAACATTATTGAGAAAACGTTCACACGGCCCGATCAAGTAACATTTTGGCCTTAAGTAAATCTTGTACTATCTAATTACCTTGGGAGAAAATCTCAGAGAAATCGTTTCATTTGATTTCTTGAAACATTGGCTTGAATATGAACTGGTATGAAGTGTTATTTTGCTCTTTTATTGGAAAAAGGGCTTTCGCTTTCTAAAATGATCATAAAATAAAAAGCGCTTGATAGAATTTTTTTAAACTTGGCAGTAAAAACGAAGAATAAGTATGTAATGAAATGTCCGATTTTCAAAATAATTGAAACATTCTAAGGCAGCCAATTTAAAGCCTTAACTCAGGTAAACAGTGTGCTGTTTTTCACCCTACATCGGATCGCTGCCTCATTATCTGTCTCCATTGTCTCAAGCCGCATGCATTTGTAAATTTCAGCACATCTTGAATATGTATAACTGCCCCTTTATTTCCGAAAACTGTACAGAAACAAGCTAATTTAACAAGCCAAAATACAATAACAACGAGGAAAAGGCTAGTAAAGCACTTGTATCATCTTCAGTCTCCTAACAGTTTCAAGGTCAATTAAGGCAGAATTGTCACAAAAATCTCCAGTAATAAATAATTAGTGATTCATGATCTGCTGGAATTTACAAATGCACGCGGCTTGAGACAATGGAGACAGGTAATGAGGCAGCGATCCGATATAGGGTAAAAAACAGCGCAATGTTTACCTAAATTAAGGCTTTGAATTAACTGCCTTAAAATGTTTCAATTATTTTGAAAATCGGACAAAGCAATTACATACTTATTCTTCTTTTTGACTGCCAAGTTTAAAAAAATTCTATCGAGCGCTTTTTATTTTGCGATCATTTTTAAGTAAGCGAAGGCCCTTTTTTGATAAAAGAGCGAAATAACACTTCATACCAGTTCAAATTCAAGCCAATGTTTCAAGAAATCAAATGAAACGATTTCTCTGAGATTTTCTCCCAAGGTAATTAGATAGTACAAGATTCACTCAAGGCCAAAATGTTACTTGATCGGGCCGTGTGAACGTTTTCTCAATAATGTTTTAAGACTGCTTTGTTTTTGTTGTATTTTAGCACCTAAAAACTTCATCCAAAATTTTCTCAAAAACGCTCTCATAGAAATTCTTCAAATTTCGCAGACCTTGAGAAATCTATGTCAAGTCCAAGATCTAGAAGCATTTTTTCAAAATTATCCCTCTATTACAAGAAAATCGGTCTCGTGTAGAATGGGTGGTGACGTCATCATGTTGCTATGGTTACTGGTTACTCCGATTTTGATGAAACTTATGTCATTCGAAACTTTCATCTTTCTTTAGTACAGCTGTACTGATCGATTTTCAGTCGGATTGTTTATGGTGGCGTACAAGTTGCTCAAAGTTGAAAGGTATCGTCACTCAAAAATCCGATCGAGGCACCTTAAACCTGTCACAACTGGTGTGGACCCATCCTGCAGGGGTCTGGACATGCATGTGCATATCAGATATAATAATATTAGCATTTTTTAACATAACTGTGTGTAGCACCATAGAATTTTTTCAACAGGACATTTAGTTAACAAACAAAACACTAATAGACAGTTTGTCAGAGGGATTGAAGAAACAAAAAAAAATTCATTTTCTAGACTGTTTGCTTAATTTTTTTGTTGCAACAGCAGAAAACCAACATGCTGACAGCTTCACACAAAGCTAAAGCAGTAAGACTTTAATTTGATGAGGTATTTGAACTGGTTTGCAATGCACCAGACAGCTATTTGACAGGAACAGACATATTGAATGTGTTTGTCCCTAGAAAGAGCTGAATTATTGAGCCTCTCTATGGGTATACCCACAGTGTTTGATTTCTTCGCAATATTTTTTTGCAAATCTTTGTTTTTTAAAGCAGATCTTTGCTTATCTTTGTTTGTTTTTTCCTTGAAATGCGGTGAAATGCCAAAATTCCGAAGTACAGATATTTTCTGTAGTGTTTATGAGTTTTGACAGCTTTATATCAGAGTGTTCAATTTGATCAAGTGAATTATGGTTACCGTAAACACCCGCGGATAAGCCGCACCCGCAGATAAGCCGCACCCTGAGTTTAAGAACTCAAATGTTGGAAAAAAAGTTTTTTGAAAGTAAATCAAAGAAAATCCAAAGTCGAGTCAAAAATCCAAAGTTGAGTCTTTAGGAAGTCTTCTTCATCGAACGTAAACTCGATGAACATTGAAACAGAAAATACTTCAGTCTTACCCACAATTTGAGCTCTTTAATATAATGAAAACCAACTTTGACATATTATGGGTGATCTTCTGGCATTTGCTGACAGGTATTTCTTCATTCAACGCAGTTTTTCCATGGATTTTTGTGTGACAACAACAAGAACTTGCGTTTGCCGAACGTTCGTAGCTTAGTAACCAGGCAAATTTGATCGGACGCGAAATGTGGGACTAGGGCGAGAACGTAAAGCAAAACAAGATGGCGATGGAGGCGTTCGGGTTTCGTGGCTATCATATCGACAAATTAAAGAGATTTGGGGGCCATCTATTGGAGATAAACTCGTTGCATGAAGAGAGTTTCGTAATCAGTTCGACAAATTTTCCATCAAAGGTGCAAAATGAGAAAGAAACAATTGGCCATCTTACTCGTGAATACTCGTGGTATTTTCTCGCTCGTAAAGTATCAATATTACTGTTAAAGTTATAGGCCATTGTCGACACTGCAAACAGTATAGGAGCTGTCAAACTTGCAAAAGCAATGACCGGTACTCTCTTGTAGTTTTATGTTATATTAATTTGCATAATTTTCCATAAATTAGCATCAGTTCACGAAAATTTACGGCACCTTTTCCTCCAACCTTCCGAATGTTCCCGCAGATAAGCCGCACCCCCGCTATCGAGCGAAAACTTTTGGAAAAAAGGTGCGGCTTATCTGCGGGTTTTTACGGTAATTTCAGATCTTCGCTTCAATCTTGAGATCTTCGTTTTTTCTGCGGTGATCTTTGCATCTTCGATTTCTTCGGAAATACCCAAAGAGAGGCTCATTATTGTTAGGAAGTTCACAAATCAGACACTCATTGAACTACAGTGTAGTACTACCGAATGTAATGAAATTCTGAAAGTATAATTAGAACTGTTATTTCAAGTCACAGGATTTTGAACTGTTCAAATTACAGGTGACGTAATTCAGAAAGTCGATGATGCATGCCGAGAGTCTTCAGTCCCTAAAATTGGTAACACCTGTGAATCAATGTCACTAGTAAAAGCTGCAGACTCTTCTGATCTCCCTGATGTCCCTATGGAGACAGAACACAAGAATGGCAACAAGGAAGATGCTAATGTCAATCTGTCTGAGGAGTGCAAATCTGACAGTGCATTACAGCAACCTGGAGATGATGGTCAGCCCAAGAAAGAGGAAGATGACAATCCTGATAGTGATGAAAATGGTACAGATGTGGAGGTATCTTTAGCATTTTCCTTGTATTTGTTGGTACTTAAACCTGTCAATCAGATTATGTCATTTAACATAACAATAACTGATACTATATCTTTCAGGCAGTATAAAATGTTGACTTTAAATACAAGCCTTAGGGGTTTATTTGATTATATCGGTGATGTGTTTTTTGTTGTACAGGGGGTTAACCCTCGAGGCAATGAGAAGTGTCCCCATAATAGAGTCTATATTAGGTGCCCCCAGAATGAAGGGTTGGCCAGTTTTCTTGTCTTGGAATGCCAACATTGATTTAATGAAATGCATGATTTAAAGTTGAAACAGTGCTAGGTCTTGCATGTCAACTTGTCACTGCTAGAATGCTGAAAACTAGGCCATCATTTAATTTGTGGATAGTAAAGAACAAATTATTTTTCTTTTCATTTTAAAATGCAGGAGAAGTTAAACTGGGCAGCTTGGCATAAAATATTATTGTAACCTAGGTGACACAGACACCTCAATACCATGGCTATAATAATGAAAAAAATATATCAACTCAGAGACTCAAAGGACAGTGCAGAATGCATTATGGCCAATCAATCGACAGCATGATAATAATTTTCCAGGGTAATTTAGTTTGAGAATAAGTCAAATGAGTTCACCTTTCAGTTCAGTATTGAAGCAGCAAATGTGATATTTGTGCTTTTCGTGCAAAGGTTTGTAACATGATACCTTTGTTTTTCTCTTAGACTGCTATGATGCGTTTAAGTCTAATTAAATTAACGCCACGGATTCTACAAGAATCATACCGCATTGTCTCCTTCAGCATTTAGAAAACAACCCAAAAAATTACAAATTTTCAGAACAGTGCACGAGCAGAGCACAAACACACACTTGTATAATAGGAGTTGTGACACAAACCGTGACAACTCGCTCGGCTCGCCCAGGCTCGCCTCGCTCCTTGTCACAATTTGTGTCCACAACTCCTATTATACAAGTGTGCGCGGAACGCAAGACGCCTTTCTTACCCCCCTCGCGAAACGAGTTGCAAAAAAGGCGTTGGCGGCACCTCTAACGGCCCGCAGCAACAGAGAGCGCCACCTGTGTGCTAGATTTATTTTTCAATTAAACAAATATTTTCTTTGGTATATACAACAGATGGCTGCCGCAAGATATTCGTCAGAAGTTTTGCAAGCTATGATGGAGGAAAACCTCCGTGAATTTCAAAGAAACCCCCAAAGAAATTTAAGAGAAAATTTCGACTCAGACCGAGCGGGATGTGGCACAAAAATTCAAAATCAGAATTCTAGATATGCCGCCCACAGAAAGCCTATGGTAGGCCTAGAAACGTGGTGGGATTTTTTTCTTCCAATATTTCTTCGACCGCTCAAAAACTTACAAAACCGTTATGAACCCCAGTGTCTTCTAAAACACACAAAATAAACATGACTCATACCGTGTCGTAAACTTCGCACTGGCTCATTCGCATTAAATGAAACTCCATTTTTGAGCCTAGAAATGTACTATTGAAGTGTTTATAAGTCATTTGAGTCCAATCTTTCCTCTCTAAGTTAATTTTGAAGGTCACGGCGAGCCGCTAAAAATCACTAAAAGTCGGTTGCTCGAAATTCTTAATTTGGCGCTCTTTTTCGAGAGAGAATTTCTCTACCCGGTAAAACTCTAAATTACTTGAATTTCAGATATTTTGAAAGGCGAAATGCCGTTCTAAAACCTAGTGTAAAAATTTATTTCGGGCTCTCTATACGCGCTGAGTGCGAACGCTCTCAAAATACTTATAATTACAAAATTACCTGTCACTGAAACGTAAACAATACCCACATTCTTCCGACCAGACAGTCCAAAACGTCTTCTTCTGAGTCTTTCTTCCGTTTTCTACTGGTATTTAGATGTAATCTTCAGCAGAAGCTCCCTGTTGAGATTATCCTGAACGCCATATCTGCCAGATATCGAGTGTAAAGCGAATTTCGAATTATATCGCCATCTTTATTGATTAGTCTTCAAGGCAGTCTTCAAGCGTGCCGTCGAATCGACAACTTCAGTACATCTCCGTGTTGACATTTAACATTCGACCACTCTCGGGCCTAGGTCTGCCATGCTATTCCCATCTGTTGTTAAACAGCCGTCGAATAAATATACCCTTCTTGTATCAACCCTTTGATTTCTCGACCAAAATGCCGGTCCGTTCAATTCTTCATGGTCAGGAACAAAGCACTGGAACCAGGCAAACTGTTGTTCTCCGATTACATGTTGGCTAAACTTGCGTGTCACGCAATCCCCTTTGTAATAGTCACTGGGTAGGACTTTTTGTTACATGATTTCCCTAAATAATAATAATAATAATAATAATAATAATAATAATAATAATAATAATAATAATAATAATAATAATAAAACAGCCGATAATTCGAAAGATCAGGACGTGTAAACTACATATTCTGGTTAACGCTGTGCAAACATCCCTTTGTGACCCTTAGGATCGTAAACTGACTTATGTAAAGGTTTAATGCAGCGCTCATTGTTTCACTATACTCAAACAACCAAAGGTTTAAACAACATATGGCAAACCATTATTTGCAAGAAGCATAATCTTGGTCAAAATGATATCTTCAACAGATGGCTGGACCTACGCCATCACCACTAACCCTTGCCTACACGACGCCGAGCGGTACTCGCCTGAGGTCCAGATCATATGTCTTTTTGTCAGAACAGGTAAAACAGCAAACAAACACCTTTCCCTGTTAACATTTGTATTGAGAGATCCAGAACGACACCTCTTAACTAGGCCTTATTCTGTTACAAAAATACAGAAAAAATAGAAGTCTTCGCTTAGGGGCGGAGCCTCCCGTGTTTAGGTAAGTGGTGATTGGTCAAAGACATTGCGAAAAAAAAAAAAATATAGATCATCTCGGTCAATGCGATTTGAAAGGCACTGCCTATTTTCTTCCGGCTCTGATAAAAAAATACACACACACACATAAGGAATTTTTAGCAAATTTTTTATTTCAAGTCAAACTGCAATCTCTTACGACACCTCTTAACTAGGCCTTATTCTGTGTCAAAAATACAGAAAAAATAGAAGTCTTCGCTTAGGGGCGGAGCCTCCCGTGTTTAGGTAAGTGGTGATTGGTCAAAGACATTGCGAAAAAAAAAAATATAGATCATCTCGGTCAATGCGATTTGAAAGGCACTGCCTATTTTCTTCCGGCTCTGATAAAAAAATACACACACACACACATAAGGAATTTTTAGCAAATTTTTTATTTCAAGTCAAACTGCAATCTCTTACACATTACGACCACCCTTAGTACCTCCCCGGGGGTATCACATGCACGAATGTGGCACAACCATAGGCTCCTGGCACAACTGTCTCACGGCATATAGTCCTACATATCTTCCAGTTAAAATAACTGCCGTATTTAGTCGAATAAGCGCCGTCCCCAATAACGCCGTATTTGGGACAAAATGTTAATAAGCGCCTCCTCCGAATAGTACAGTCCCGATGCGGTGCTTATTCGAAGAATTCCATTTGACTACAATGGAACTCTAAAACAGCATTAATTGCAAGTTTCCTTCTATCAAATTAACAGACAATATTTCTCACTTAAAGTGAATATATTACACCATTATTAGATCATCAAGTTCCCTCTCCAGTATTATTGCAGTACGTAGTTTTGTTGTAAAGGCCGTCCATGAACTTTACCGTCACACCAAGCCCAATTTCTCCTCTCTTTCTTTTTCCAGGTACCTGTGCAAGCAGTCTGTTTTTGGCTTTTGCTTTGTTTAATAAGTGATGTCCTTAAATAAGCTGCACCTTCCCCCCCCCCCCCCCCCCCCCCCCTCCGCGAATAAGCGCCGCATTTGAAACCTGAATAGGGTATACATTCGCTGAAACTAGACTTTACGCTCATCACATGGAAACGTTACCCACAGTCCAGTTGACAACCAGCCAACATCTCCAAAGTGCGCTAGACTCTTGGTCGACCGGTCCGTATTCGACCCCTGGCCGGAATCATTGCATTATGTTTTCAAGGGCAAGACATTTTTTCTCCACATTGCTGTCTCCACCAAGGTGTGTGTGTGTGTGTATGTTGAGAGAAGGAAGAAGAGGATAATCCTGCGATGGACTAGCATCTTATTTTGTAGGAGTAATATACTCCTACTATATATTGAAACTAGAAGAAGCTCCGGCCTGACGGGCCACTAGGCTCCAACGTTTTTTGTAAGACCATGTAAAAAAAAGGAAGTGCCTTTCAAATCTCTTACGACCAGTGCGTACGGGTACACGAAAAGGTAATTATACCGGAGGCCTCGAGCCTGAGGCGCCGTCCATATCCCTACTCAGTTATATAACATTTTTGACAGAAAAAGTTACAAAGGGCAAAAACGAAATGGTCTGTTTTTTTCTGTTTTACTCTTCCAATTGGTCTTTTATTGAGTTGCCTAGAACGCAGGCGCGGGCGGGCGAGGAGGAAATTCCTAAGCAGACTGAAGGAATCACATTTCTACTGTTTCTAGGCCGCGGGTAAAATAATAAGTTGGTATTTCACCAGCTGAAATGTCGAAAGGGGTAAGGAATTATCCATCATATTACTTTTCTTTTAATCCACCGAACACTGGGCAGTCGATCTATCTAAATATTCTAAATTGTTTCAGTTTTATTTGAAGCCGAATAGACCCCTGTCGAAATTAAAAATATAAAGGGTAGAGATGCCTGTCCTAGCCTGTGTTGCAGGCTAACTAAACCCTGGTATACCAGGGTTTAATTAGTTAGTCTGCAACGCAAGCTATGCCTGTCCCTTCTGAAGCTATGTAAAAGGGGCAACATCCTCGATTTTTTGAAGGTTTATGCACGTTTTTATTTCGTCAGGTAGCGAAAAGGAAGTTTTCTTTTGTCTTCAAAAGGGTATATAAAAGAGCAAGGATAGTAAGGATCTGGACCTTGGGTGGAGTGCCCTCGGTGAGGTGTAGCGGAGAGGGGGAGGGGTGATGGTGTGGGTTCAGCACTTGCGATAAAAATGTTATTTTGGACAAGACGTTGCCGCTCAGAAATGATTTGCCATTAATTTGGTTGTTTGCATATTGTAAAACAACTGCTGTAGACGGTTCTACGGATAGTAAATAAACCAAGCGCTGTATAGCCTAGAAAAACAGCCGCCTCTCATTGCTCCCGCTGCTACGTGCAAAACGAGTAGTCCGTAATCACGAGAGCGATTAGGATGCGAAGCGGCTGTATTCGCAGGCTAAGCGCTGTAGCCTTGAAATAAGTTTACGATCGCAAGTCTCCTTTGAGACTTAAACGATTTTTGCGTGAATTCATTTTGGCACAGAGTTAAAAGGGAAGTATTTTGATTGTTTTTCGTCGAAACCGTGCATGGCCTATACGGGGAGGCTCCGCCCGAAAGGGGTACCTTTTTCAGGCTACAGGTATATAAAAGGGTAGGGATTTCACAAGTTTAGGTATAGGAAAGGGTATGGAAATCAATCGTTTAGGTTTTTTCAAAGGGTCTTTAATTAACATTTTTCGAACAGATGTAATTTATGGCTGTATAATTTCAATTAATAAACGCTAAATAAAAATGACAAGAAACGTCATGTTCTAAGTCTATACGATGTCTTTCAGGTATATGAAAGGGGTACCTTTTTTCAGTAAAAGGTATACGAAAGGGGTACAATTTATGTCAAAATGGTATATAAAAGGGTAAGGGGTAAGAGCTCGGGGCGAAGCCTCCCCGTAAAAAAACTTTTTGGTACCCCCTCCCCCCCCCCCAGGGCTATAATCCCCCTACTTGTTGAAGTAGATGGAAAGGGTCGAAAATAATTTCAACTTGAAATAGTCCGCCGGAATTTTTCAAGTTCTCACATTTTTGTTTCCGACAAGGATCATGATTGTTCTTTTTTCAACAGCTCGGTTGGGTTATTTGGGTTATTTGAGAACTTGAAAAATTCATTCACTTCGAACCTTTCCATCCACTTCCCCTTAAACACAGTAAAATTAATTTAGACGTCCTGATCTTTCAAATTATCGAGGTTTTTTTTTTTCATTTATGGAAATCGTGAACAAAAACCTACCGAGTGACTAGTACGGAAGCGATTGCGTAACACGCAAGTTTTCAAATATGGTAGTCAACATGTCATCGGAGAACAACAATTTGGCTCGTTTCTTTCCGACCATGGAGAATTGAACGGACCGGCATTTCGGTCGAGAAATCAAAGGGTTGATACAAGAAGGGTATATTTAATCGACGGCTGTTTAACAAGAGATGGGAATATCACTGACAGACCTGAGAGTGGTCGAATGTTGAATGTCAATACGGAGATGTACTGAAATTGTCGATTCGACGGCACGCTTGAATGCCTTGAAGACTAATCAAAGATGGCGATATGATTCGAAATTCGATTTACCCTCGATATCTGGCAGATATAGCGTTCAAGATGATCTTAACAGGGAACTTCTGCTGTAGATTACATCTAAATACCAGTAGAAAACGGAGGAAAGACTCAGAAGAAGACGTTTTGGACTGTCTGGTCGGAAGAATGTGGGTATTGTTTACGTTTTAGTGACAGTTAATTTTGAAATTATAAGTATTTTGAGAGCGTTCGCACTCAGCGCGTATAGAGAGCCCGAAATAAATTTTTACACTAGGTTTTAGAACGACATTTCCCCTTTCAAAATATCTGAAATTCAAGTAATTTAGAGTTTTACCGGGTAGAGAAATTCTCTCTCGAAAAAGAGCGCCAAATTAAGAATTTCGAGCAACCGAATTTTAGTGATTTTCAGCGGCTCGCCGTGACCTTCAAAATTAACTTAGAGAGGAAAGATTGGACTCAAATGACTTATAAACACTTCAATAGTACATTTCTAGGCTCAAAAACGGGGTTTCATTTAATGCGAATGAGCCAGCGCGAAGTTTACGACACGGTATGAGTCATGTTTATTTTGTGTGTTTTAGATGACACTGGGGTTCATAACGGTTTTGTAAGTTTTTGAGCGGTCGAAGAAATATTTGAAGAAAAAAATCCCACCACGTTTCTAGGCCTACCATAGGCTTTCTGTGGGCGGCATATCTAGAATTCTGATTTTGAATTTTTGTGCCACTTATTTTTGTTTTGGCTCGGTCTCAGTGGATCTTTGCTCTTAACTTTTTTACTGGCCCACACCGATTTTGACGATTGGCTCCGTGTATGGAAAATGAACATACCCGAAACTGACATAAACAACAAAGATCTTTACACTTTTGCAAGAAAAAACAAAAAAAAGTTTTATGAACTTTTAGTAAGCGAAATTGATGACTTAAAAAGCTTAAAAACAAGCTTTGGACTTGAAGTAAAATTTTCGATAAAAAGAAACGGAGTCACGCAACACATGGAGCACTATTTTAGAGAAAGAGAACCACACGTTTTTACAAAAAACAACAAAGACCAAATAAAAAAAGAGTTTGACAAATTTATTGAAAGAGCAAAGGGAGAAATTGAGGCTTGGTCAGAGAAAGGCTCGGGGTGGAAAATTGAAAGAATAACAATGGCGTACATTAATGTTGCTCGTTATCAGCCATTGCGAGGTGGAAGTTATTTGCCTTTGCCCCCAAAATTGGCAAACAAAAAAGCAGTTATTAACGTGCAAAACAGGGATAACGAATGTTTGAAATGGGCTTTGAGAGCTGCATTATTTCCGCCAAGAGATGGGAAAAATCCGCAAAGAACAAGCAGATACCCAGTTGACGACGGAATAAACTACAATGGAATCGATTTTCCAACGCCACTAAAGCAGATTGACAGGCTTGAGGCGCAAAACAGAGGCCTTGCAATAAATGTGTTTGGATGGGAAGACGACTGTGTGACACCTCTCAGAACAAGCGAAAAAGAAAAAGGAATTTCTCGTATAAACCTTATGTTGATTGAGTCAGGATTAATACAGCACTACTGTTTTATAAAAAGAGTAAGCGCATTGCTCTACGATCAGACTAAATCACACAACAAAAAACACTTTTGCATGATGTGCTTGACCGGTTTTACAAGAGCAGACTTGCTCGAAAAGCACGAAGAAAACTGCAATGGAGTTAATGGCAGGCCAACAAGAATCGAAATGCCGGAAGATGGGAAAAACACTCTTTCTTTTAAAAACTATCAAAAACAAATGAAAGCGCCTTTTGTAATTTACGCCGACTTTGAGGCATTGTTAAGAAAGATGCAAGGATGTAAACGCGAAACGCCCGAGGACCGCCAGAAGAGAAAAGAACAAGGAGAAGAACTGGAAGACTTGAAGAAAAAAAGCTACACAGACAAGACAGAACAGCACGAGGCTTGTGGATTTGC
Source organism: Oculina patagonica (assembly GCF_052425735.1). Lineage (NCBI taxonomy): Eukaryota > Metazoa > Cnidaria > Anthozoa > Scleractinia > Oculinidae > Oculina > Oculina patagonica. The sequence goes on along the minus strand of NC_135758.1, from coordinate 31,698,005 downwards.
TTACACAGTTGTAAGGAGCGACGGCAAAAACGAAAAACCTTTCGTTTACAGGGGAGAAAACGCCGTTGAAGTGTTTTTGAACTGTCTTTTAAGTGAAGAGAAAAAAATAAGATTTGAATTGTCAAAGCAAAAACCCCTTGTGATGACTTGGGAAGACTGGGAAAAATTCAAAAATGCAACCGATTGCCACATTTGCGAAAAAACGCTAATAAAACAAAACTTTTTAGACTCGTTGCCGGTATGGATTGGGAATAGTGAGGAACTTAATTACTTTGGGCAGCTACACAAAAAATGTTATTACAGGCGTAAAAAAGCAGTACAAGGTCTGGATACCAAAAATTACTATGTGCTAAAAAAGCTGACACAAAAAGCACACATAGCGGCCGCAAAAAACCAAAAAAATTGCTTGGCTTGCCACAAGCCGCTTATCCAGCCGAACTACAAAGATGTGGTAAAGGACCACTGTCACATAACAGGAAAGTTTCGAGGAGCCGCGCACAACATTTGTAACTTGATGATGAGAATAAATCCAAAAAATGTCCAAATACCAGTTGTATTCCACAACTTGAGGGGCTATGATGCGCACCATTTAATGCAGAAAATGGCAAAAATTTCAAAAGAGGCAAAAAAAGAGGTGGGGTGTATCGCAAACAACATGGAAAAATACATTTCATTTTCATTGGGCGGACTGCGTTTTATTGACAGCTTGAACTTTCTTCAAGGAAGTCTTGAAAAACTTGTAGAAGCGACACCGAAGGAGTCGTTAAACATAACAAAATCTATTTCAAAGCAGTCTGAAGAAAGTTTTAAACTTCTTTGCAAAAAGGGAATTTATCCTTACGAATACATAGACTTATGGAAAAGATTTACAGAAACAAGTTTGCCAAAAAAAGAAAAGTTTTACAGCAAACTTAACGACGAGCACATAACAGATGAAGAGTATGAACACGCGCAAAACGTGTGGAAAACCTTTGGCTGCCGGAACCTGGGCGACTACCACGATTTGTACGTGAAGACCGACATGACCCTGTTAGCCGACGTTTTTGAAAACTTCCGAAAACTCTGTCTTGAGAAGTACGAGTTGGATCCCGCGAATTATTACACGACGCCAGGCCTAATTCTTGGGACGCACTCTTGAAAAAGACAGGCGTGGAGCTTGAGCTACTTACCGACTATGAAATGCATCTTTTTGTTGAAAGGGGAATAAGAGGCGGAATTTCGATGGTAAGCAAGAGGTATGCAAAGGCGAACAACCCTTATGTTGAGGGATTTGACCCGAGCCAGCCAAAAAAATACATAACGTACCTTGATGCGAATAACCTTTACGGGTGGGCAATGAGCAAGCCGCTTCCGAAAAGCGGTTTTAGATGGAAAAAGGTTATGCCGACAGAAAAAGAAATAATGACAAAAAAAGAGTTTGCAAAATCTGGCTGGATTCTTGAAGTTGACCTGGAATATCCGAAAGAGTTGCACGACGCCCACAACAGCTATCCATTAGCACCAGAGAAAAAGAAAATAAACAAAGAAATGCTTTCGCCTTACCAAAACAAAACAATAAAAAATCTTGATTTGCACCCGCCAGACACCGAAAAGCTTGTTTTAACTCTTGAAGACAAAACCAATTACGTCGTGCATTACCGAAACTTGCAGTTTTATCTAAAACAGGGAATGAAACTCAAAAATGTGCACAGGGTCTTAGAGTTTGAACAAGAGGCGTGGATGGAGCCGTACATCCGGATGAACACAGAATTCCGAAAAGAAGCGAAAAGCGTATTTGAAAAGAACTTTTACAAGCTGATGAATAACTCAGTTTTTGGAAAAACAATGGAAAACTTGAGAAACCGTGTAGACATAAGAATAGTGCGCAGCGACGAAAAAAAGAAAATAAGAAAATTAGTTGCAAGCCCATTGTATTCAAGGCATGTAATGTTTTCAAACGATCTGGTTGGAATAGACATGCGAAAAAGTAAGCTTTTTCTTAATAAACCGGTCTACACAGGCATGACCATCCTTGACGTAAGCAAGTTATGTATGTACGATTTTTATTACAACCACCTGAAAAAGGAGTACGGGGAGCGTTGCGAGCTTTTGTATACAGACACAGACAGCCTTTTGCTTGAGATAGAAACAGAAGACGTTTACGCGGACATGGCAAAAAACATTGACAATTATGACACAAGCGACTACCCAAAAGAGCATTCACTTTATTCAAACGAAAACAAAAAGGTGTTGGGAAAAATGAAAGACGAATGCGCAGGAAAACTAATTTCAGAGTGTGTTTGTTTGAGGCCAAAAATGTATTCAATAATGACAGAAGACAAAAAAAATATAAAAAAGGCAAAGGGGGTAAAAGAGTGTGTGACAAAGAAAAAAATAGATCATAAAAACTTCAAAGATACACTTTTTCAAAACAAGGAAAGCTTTCACGAAATGCACATGCTGAGGAGCTATGCCCACGAGATGTATTCGATAGTGGTAAACAAAAAATCGCTGTCTCCATTTGACTCAAAGCGATGGATAGCGGATGATGGGATACATACAAATGCTTACGGGTATAAGTTTTGCGAAACACCTACATAAACAGAACTTTTATAGCTTTTCTGAGCCCAAGGGGCTCAAGCACTAAGTGCTTGGTGGTAACTGTGTATTTGGAGGAATAACAAGCAATTCTTCACGCACGAAGCCGCGCTTTGGGCCATCGTGCAAGTAATAAAGCACTGGCTGATCAGGTTTAGTAACAGACCTTTCGATGCTGTAGACTTTTAATGACCAAATCGGATCTGTTGCCCTTTTTACGCCGCCTTCCAGCTCGCCAGGTTGGTAGAGATAGCGCACATTAACGAGAGAGGGGAGTTTTTTTTCTTTCAAGCCAACAGGCCTTGTATATTTTGAGGACGGTTTGGACGAAACAGCCTTTTCTTTGATTGCAGTAGCAGGTTTTTTTCCAGTAAGACTGGTAACTTCGTTGTTCAGAGCGGTAACAACTTCGGGAAGCCTTTTTACCCACGCTGTCGACCGCTGGCCAGATGGCAGGTTCATCTCGACACCGTACTGATAACCAAACAGGCGCCATGCCAGTGTTTGATTAAAACGTTCAACAATAGCTTGATCTCTGTGAATGTTAACACGCCCGCGTCTAATATAGGTTTTGTGATTTTCCATTTCTTTAGTAACAGCTCCCATGAATTCGCGACCAGGGTCAACTTGAAGCATCTGTGGCCATTTTAGTGCACTTCGCCTGTAAATTGTCTGAAAACCTTTTGCAACCTCAGTTGAATCTTTGGAGGTCAAAGGCTCGGCCTCTTTGAAACGGCTGGCAACGTCAACAACAGTCAGCGCGTATTTGTAAACTTTTCGCCCTCGCGGCAGTTTGTCGTGTGGCAGAAAAAGAAGGTCCGCCTGGTGGACCGCGTTTGGAGAAGAAACATCGAATTTTGGGCGAGGAACGTATCGTGGTGCCGGAAGGTAGATCTGCCAAAGGGCCTGCTTAACTAGCCACTTTTTAGCAGCATCTTCGGAAACCTTGGCCGCCTCGGCTAATTTTTTTATCGCTGCAATTCCCTTCCAGTAGCCCTGGGGGCTATAGTAGACTTTCGAGATTTTCTTCGAAAAGTTTTGCTCCGCAAAAATCTTTGCATCCATGCGTATACAAGAAAAAAAAGAAACGTTTAAAGAAACCGAAAGGCAGCGTACCCAAGAGCAAGAGCGCCTGCGCCAACAAACATCAGTTCACCTTGCTTCTGCTGCTCGCTTGGCTGATAAAAATCAGAGAACTTGGGTTCTTTCGGAGGAATCATTTGTTTGTCAGGATGTGCCTGGTTGTAGAGTTTGAAAGCGTAGTCTGTGTTCGTAAAGTTTTGTTTCGCTTGCTGTTTGATCTCATTGTTGGTTTCGATCCAGTCGAGAAGCTTCGTGCGGTCGCGAGAGTATTTCGCGTAAGCTGCCTGGTAAGCCTCGAGAGCTTTGTCGTGTCTTTCTTTTTCTTTCAAAGCGGCGTCATCTCCGCCACCCAAAGCTCGAGCAAGATAGTTGCCGCCAATGAAAGCAGCAGCGTTCAAGATAGCTCCGCCAGCCATAATCGCTACGCTTGCCATTGTGTGTTTTTGTTCTTATATTAAGATATTTTTTTTTAATTGGTGGGGAGAATTTTCTGGTCCTCGAGATACTGTTTAAGTGCAACGCTGCCAGCCATGACGGCTGTGAACTTTACATAGTTCATAAAACTGCTGCTTGGGTCGGATGTGAAGTTTTCTTTTACAACTTTTTTGGCAGCCCAGCCGATTCCGGCGGCAAGGCCAGTGAGAGTCGCGGCATCCATGAGCGTTTTCACGAGCTTGTTGTCGGACATGGCGGTTCAGTATAAAATAATAAAAAATATTCAATTGAAAAATTTTTTTGTTTATTCTTCACCATTTTGCGAAGCAAAGTTTGCAACTTCTTCACCAGATTCAACTTTTTTTGTTTTTTTTATACCTCTTTTAAAAATTGTATCCTCATCCTTTTGCACCCGAATAGCGGTTTTAACGCAAGTTTTGGAAAATTCAAACCAAAGTAAAGCAATACCAGCCATAGCTGCACCTTTAACAAGGCTGTCAAGAATAAAACCAAGGGACATTGTCGGTATAATAAATGAAAAATAAATGTTGAAAAGAAATTTTTTAATCCATCGGACGGATTCCTCTTTGTTTGTGAGGTCTAATGGCATTTTGGATTGTCGAAGGCGTGTCTGAAGAACGCGTTGCAACCCTTCCAATACTTTCTGCTGTAACTGGTGTGTCATCAGTTATAAGAGTTGGCGGAGCTTTAAATGTTGGACTTCTTTTTTCGTTTATAAAGGCTTTTATGTCTTCGCGTTTCACATAAGTTGTAACGATTGCAACGCCGATACCAAGCAAAGATATCCATTGATTTGTGGTGAGACCGCTTGATTGCGGCTGAGCCTCGGGCTGAGCTGGTTCCGTTACGTCCGGTGGTGTTACATTTCGCTTTGCAGCAGCAGATTTCTTTTCCTTTTCTTTTGCAATTATTGCAGCAGCCTCGACAGCAGCTTTTTTCTGTGCTTCACGAGCCTGTTTTGTTTTTTCAGCTGCAAGCTTGCCAGCAGCAACTCGCTTTGGATTTTTGGCAGGCTTTGTTGCTGGAGTTGTTGAAGTAACTTGTTTCTGTTCTTCTTGAGCGATCGGAGTTTGTTCGAGCTCGGCCATTATATAATGAGAAAAAAATAATATTTAAATGAACAATGCTCAGCAAACTTTTTTGCTAAGCAATTGCTAGCATTTTCTTAGCATTGCTCAGAAAAATCTTCAGTAGTTGGTGTTTCAGCGCCATGGCGCTGGGACTCAAGAGTCCCTTTGGTTTGCGACTTTGTAGGGACCCCTTGGGCGTCTTTGACGCGTGCTGCGCACGTCCCCGCGCCAGGCGCGGCTTCGTTTAAATCAATGTGCTTTGTTGTGATGAGCGCAGCATTTGCAACGGCAAGAAAGCGGCCGCATTTCAAAGCCAGACCGCCTGCCAAAGTGGACAGCTCTTTACTGATAATGTAGTCGTTTTTGAGTTCCTTTTGATAATCATTGACGTCCTTGATATTTACGGCCATACCAACGACTTTGGTAACAAGAAAAATAAAGCTGTCAATCAAGCTGTCGGTTGTTTTGGATCCAACGTATGCCTCATATCTCTTTAAGTACTTTTCAACTTCTTTATCTGTCAAGCGCTTCACCTGCTCGTGTGTCAGTTGCACACCGATTGCTTCTTTGGCTTTTCCTGTTGAAACAAGGATTGCAAGCTGTTCACGCAAAGCAGGAATGTCAGGGCCTTGAATGAGTGCCATAGCGCTTTCTGTACTTTCTGGTTCAGCTCCTAGCAGTTCCATTACGGAAGCTAATTCTTGTTCACTTGCAGCGCCCTTGACGCTCTCGGGAGGAGAAGTTGCGAACGGGTCAGCCATTTATTACTCTAAAAAATATGTTCAATAAGAAAATTTTGTGCCGTAAGGGTGGCGATGAGAAATGACAAGATGCGAAAACTTATTTTTTTTTAGCTTTAAAATGATTTCTTTGTAATCCTCATGGGCAAGTTCGCCAGCGTAATCCTCAAAGATTGCCTTCGTGGTCTTTGCAGAGGGGGTGTAAAAGAAAACGATTGCCGCAACATTTTCGCGGAATGAGGATGTTATGCTTGTCAATTTTTGAGTTAACACCCATATGCTCAAGCCTGCGTGGCGAGCAGAGAAAGCAAGATTCACCAACTCCCCTGTTCTTCCTTTTACATCTTTCGAAGCAGCACAGTCGTCGAGGATGATAAGCGTGTTCGTACCCTCAAAAAGAAATCTTGAAAGCCTTAACCAAGATTCCACCTCGTGCTGCTCGCAAATGAAAACAAAAAATCGAATATCTTCCTCAGCAAAGCGATAATAAGTCTTGTTGTGCTCGAAAGTCGGGCAGATAAGCACGATGTAGTCAAACTTGCCTCGGAAAGGGCCACAAAGCTGATTGACCACGTATCTTGTTTTTCCTGAGTTCGTTGGTCCCACAATGAGGGCGTTGAAGGGTATATTGGCAGGATCCATCTTCGTTCGTATATGTACCTAAGGTACACTTTTTCAAAGAAAAAATTATAAAAGCACAGATTCTAACTGCCTGCCAAGTATATTCATTTGGGCGTCGCTGATTACGTAAATGTGGCAGTTCAAATTACCTGAGCCGCTTGCTTTCCTCTCTAGCTCAAGCTGGACACCGTCCTTTGTGTTCACAAGGCGCGTGCCGCTTCCGTGCATCGAGTGGTCAGCCATGGAACGCAGATCAATAAGAAGGCCAAACTTGTCTTCTGTGTAAAACTTTTGCAGAGTCATGTGCTGCGTTTTATTTTTTTCTTTCATGTAGAATCTTTTAACTTCTCCCCAAATGTCCATTCCTTCGATGCCGTTGTTGTACAGCATGTTTGGCGAGCCGTTGACAGTGATGCTTACTTTTGTAAGGTCCGGGTTAATGTACTTTTCCGAGCTCCTTGCACCTTTGTTATATTGCTCAATAAATAGGAGCAAGATACCTTTCATGGACCTCCTCTGCGGGTTGACCCTTAGATTCAGACGTGTGTCGGAGCCTTTTGCAAAAGTCGTCACTTTATCACGCTGGATGTGGTCGTAAGCGAACTCTTTGCCGCCCGAATAAGCGCTGAACGCTTCATCTGCAATTTCCTCGCTTCTTATCATCTCGTACTCCAGCTGGATGTTTGTCAACTTGTATTTTAGTTTTGTTGTATCTGAGCCTCTGACCACATGTTCGGCTGCCGCGAGCTTCAGTTCGAACACAAGATCGTTGTATAGTGCCTGAGGATAAAATGCCCCATGGTCAGTTAAAATCTGGTGATCCAGTCGGATGCGGTATTTATTTCCATATATCTCATTCAGCTTTTTTTCTGCGTCCACACCTGAAGTTTTCTTATCGCCAGCATTTGAGCGAATTTTGTTGAGGTCCTCGCTCTGAATGCCCTCTGGCACCCTGTCGTCGCGCTCCTCCTGCGAAAGGAAAAAGTCCTCAAATATTTTGTAGATGTCATAGCCAACCGTGTCCTGCACGACAGTGCCTTCGTACTTTACAACAAACTTGTCGACCAGAGCTCGGCTGACGTTGTCAACCAGAAAGTTGTTGGCATGGCCTCCGCTCAAGTCGATGTTGAAGCGCAGCGCCAGCGAGCCAGGCACAATGACCTCGTTTTCGTTCAGCTTGGGCACTGAAACATACAACGTTTCCTCTGGATTGGCTTCTGTGCGGTCAAAAGTGATTCGTTTTACTGCGCGCTCGGCTTTCAGTGCGCCGAGTATTTTCTCTGTGCGTCCCGGTTGAAGGTTTTCTTGAACAGCAGCCATCTCTCGATTGGTTTTATTGTTAAATTGAAAAGTTTAATTTGAAAATATATATATATAAATTAAGCGATGGCAACAGGTGGTGGTGATTTTGGATTCGAGGACCCTGATTTGGACCAAGATCTTGACCACAACAGTGATAACGATGATGAAGAGGAACAAGAGGTCGACACAACCCGACCATTTCAGCCCGGGGAGGCATCCACACCCTACCATGGGGGTGAACAACATGAAATGCAAACGATGCAGCACGAACAGAGCGGGCTGCCAGACACATCCTACGAAGAAACACCTTTTTTGGGAAGCTTTATTCATCAAGATGACAAACCGGCAATGATTGACAGAGCTAAAGATTTTATCAAAAGAAAATTCCCCAAAGTGAACTTCGCAAAATTAGACCCAATAGGTTTTAGCAAAAAGAGTGGCAATGAAACTACAATTGTATCCTTTGGATCAAAAGGTGGCGAGACCGAAATTTTCAAAAAAGACGGAACTGGCCTTCTCAAAAAATTCACAGACAAGTTTAAAGCCCCCCTTGGGCCAGAAGCGGAATCTCTGATTTCTCAAAACAATGAAGAAATAAGAGAAATGAGACCAAGATTAAGAGAAGCTGAAAGTCAAATACAACAGGCAGAAACAATTGACATGCAGAAAGAAAAAGCCACCCAAGAAGTAGAAGATTTCAGAATAAGAATCGAGCGAATAGATGCCAAGATGGAACAACTTGGGTCAAATGTTGAAAATGAATCAGAATTGCGCAGACTTAAGCAACTGAAAAAAAATCTTAAAAAGGATTTTGAAAACAAAAAAAAAGAAGTTGCTGCTCTTGAAAAACAAGCTAAGCAGAAGGCAAAAGAACAAAAACAGGTCGACCAACTCAGGGCAAGCATCGCTGCCAAAGAAACTGAAAAAAACACTTGGGAAGAAAGGCTTAACGAAACAAAAACTTTTGATGAACTTCATCAGAAAGAAGATGAGCTCAAGCGCCAAAACGAGGAAGACAAAAAAATTATTGAAGATGATAATGCCTCGCCATCTGAAAAACAAGCAGCGGAAGACAGAGTCGCAGAAAGAACCGAAGAGCTGGGGCGTTTGCAAACGCAGATTGCAGAAAGAGAAAGAGCGCTTCCACTTCGTGAGAGGATCAAAGAGATCTTCAAAAAACATGGCGTGACATTAACAGCAATACTTCTTGCTGCTGGTGTCACGATTGGTTCTGTTATTGGAGCCATTACAAACTCTTTGAAGGCCACCGGCAAAGCGTTGGGGAAAGGCCTAAGTGATATTGGCTCAAAGGTAGCATCAGCTCTGCCTGGTCTCATTGGCTCGATTGCGAAATTTCTTTTCAAAACCGCTGGTCAAGTAATTGGATTTCTTGCAGAGCACACCTGGCTGCTTATCCTTGCTGTGGTTGCTTTTCTTGTTGAAAAATACATCAAAAAGAGACGTTAACGCATAAGGGTGTAGAGCAAAGCTGCTGCTCCAACCGCGCCAACAGCGACAGTTGCTTTGTTTATTTCGTGTGAATCATTGGCTACGGCCTTCGTAGCTTTAGCGCTTTGCGCGTTGCTAGCTGGTGTTTCAGCAGCGCTTGCGGCGGGTGCCTGATTTTTTTTTGCTGTGGCGCTCTTGTGTATAGGATTTGAAGGGTGGCTGTTTGGTGGGTTGATTTTTGATTTTCCTCCGGCCATCAGTTTAAGAGCTGCTTTTTTTGTAGCTTTATTAACCTCATCATTCACTCCTAATTTCATCCCAACAACAGCCTGCTTAAGCTGGTTATTGTAACCAACAACGCTTTCTGTGTTTATCACCATACGAGCGGGCATCAGCCAGGCACCTGGGCAGACTGCAAGGTTAAGCCGAACCTTAGCCTGGTTGATGGCGAGTTGGTATCTTTGGACCGACTTTGCCAGATCAGGTTGCCTTATAGCGTCTTCAACCAACACGAGGAACTCACTTTGCGCTTCCTTTGCACGGCCGCCTGTTCCAAGTATGCTACTTCGAACGTTCACCTGCGAACCGAGAATACAGTAGACAAAAGCCTCTATCGACTGGTTTACTCTCGACAAACCTGCCTGAGTAAGCCTGGCTCGATGTATTGAATCAAGTTACCTTTGCTTGCAGCTCCCCCTTCGTCCGAAAATTTATCGTAATCGGGGTATTTTGCTCCAGTTTTGTTTGGTCCAATGTTAGTAATCCAGATATAAACGTTACCAAGTCCGTGGTTTGCGCCTGTTGTGAAACGGAAATCGCTTGACCGGTCGACACCGAACTCAGCACATATTCTTTTGTACGAAGCCACGTCGTACTTGTTGTCGAACTGGCTAAAAGTTGGGTCGCCAGGCAAGGCGCTTACGCTCTGAATCCCCCCCATCTGAAACAATATTCGCCTTATCGTGAAATAAACGTGAAAAAGGTAAAAATTTCGCACAATCGGTGGCAAGCTAAGAGATGAGTGTTCTTCATCGAAAATTTCTCGGCTTACCCCACTGCCTGTTGTCGCACACCAAACAGCAAAGTTAAGTTGCTGAGGCCAGTAGCCCATATTTTGGCTAGCAAGCCACCTTTTTGACTCTTTTCCTGATGTATGCTTCAGTTTTGTTTTTTGAAAAATCTCTCTTAATTTCGTTGTGAAATATTGGTCTGGTGTGACGTAGATGTTTATTTGGCTGTTAAATATTTTTTTCAAACTCGGTGCGGCTTCGTGAAATCCAACCGCGGGAATTGGCAAAGATGAGCCTTTTGCGCCGCTTGGTGACAGCTGTTGTGGAAAACCGCCTGAAATTTGATTCACCCCCAGTGCTTTTTTCATCTCTGGGCTCCAATATTTGCTGTCAGAGCCAAAAACATTTATCAAATGGCCTTGCCCTGCCTTGTAATAAATGTCTGCCGTTGCTGTGTGGTTGTACGCGAACTCAACCTGTGCAACAAATTTTGTTCGGTCAGCGTTTGGATATTTTGCAAGAAAAGGTTTCCATGCACTGTCTTTTGCCGCTTCAGAAATTTTAGTTGCTTCTGGGGTTTTCATCCACTTCATAAAATCTCTTTCTTTGGAATCAAGAAAAGTTAATTGAGAAATGTCATCAGCTCTCGGAATAGGCGGAGCCATTTTATATTAAAGATTTATTTTTCAAAAGATAATTATAAAGATGGTTGTGCTCACAATCGACGCGAGTTCCAACGGGGAAGCTGTTTACTTTGACCAGCCAATTGAAAAACCAAGGTTTATCAGCCTGCTGTCATGCTCGTTACAAAACAGCTGGCATAATCTGGAAGGAATTGGCTCCATAAGCATTAAACAAAACAATGTGAGCAACAATGTTGCTGATTTCTTTCCAGGCAACTACAATTTTGATGAAATTACAACTTACCTGACTAATAAGTTCAAAGATCAACAAAAGCTAACAGTAAAAAGGGATGATTTGAAAAGAGGCTTTTCAATAACAAAAACAAAAAATATTGAAAGCTTTTCTTTTGATAAAAATCTTTCTAAACTTTTTAAGAACACAATTGTTGATTCTGCTAACGCAAGAATTGAAGATTTTACTAAGCCAGACTTTTATTACATTCACTGCGATTTACTTTCCAAAGAAAATAACTTGTATAATGGAAAGCCAAGTGACATTCTCGCTTGTGTACCAATAACCGGGAAACCTTATGATTTGGTTCATTACCCTCAAAATTTTATCAATAATTCACGTCGAACCAACGCTGTTCAGAGTGTGAACAGTGTCACATTGACCGTCAAAGACAAAACTGGCAGTAAGTTTGACTTTGTTGGAGCTCCGCTGCATTTTGAATTAGAATTAAATTAATATTTTTTTATTGTATACGACCATGTCATCTGCTAATGTTCTCCCGAGTGCCCCTGCTTATGGTGATCGCGAAGAAACACAACTTTATCCAAGCCTCCCAACAAATGCCGAGAATTTTCGGCTGACTGAAATAAGTAAAATTGAAAAAGAAATATCCGCTGAAGCTGAGCATTACAGGCTTGTGTTAAAAAAATATAAAAAAGTCCGGAAAGTTATTCACTATTCCGTGGTCTGTCTTGGCGCCGTGACGGCAGCTCTGTCTTCTGGAGCTGTTGCGACTTCACTTACTGGTGTTGGAATTGTTATCGGCGTGCCTGTTGCAGCAGTAGCAGGTATATCTGGCGCAGCTTCCACTGGCCTGTCAGTTATCAACAAAAAGCTTGAATGTAAAGTTAATAAGCACTCAAGAATCCTCGCTCTGGCTGTTGCAAAACATGACTCGATAAACAGCTCTGTCTCACAAGCTCTGAATGACAATCTTGTTTCTGACAAAGAGTTTCAACTGATCTTACGAGAAATGCAGAAATATCGTCAACTTAAAGAGACTTTACGTTCAAGCTTTGCACACAAACAAACAAATTCACAGCCAGACATCGAAAAAATACGACAAGAGATCATGAAAGCAGAAAGACAAAAAATGAAAAAAAAACTTCTCGAAAGCACCACCGACATTTCGAAATAAAATTTCAGTCCAATAGAACATTTTTTCATTTAATGAAAGAATGATTGTCTGCGCTCATCTTGTCGTTTACTTTGTGATGGAAGCATTGTCGTTCGAGTTGCAAAAAAATGTTCGAGACATCACAAGAGAGGTTGTTGTTTGCCTGAACGAGGCAAAATAAAAGGTTAAAGCGCGCTTAAAGTGACTTTCAGCCGAGTCGAAATCAGAAAAAAAATAAACACTTGATTTAATCCCCACAGTCAAGGGCTTGTCTGAACAATGCATGCAAATTTTTTTTGTGTGTGGGTGAATGTCCCACAGCGTCAGACTTATGCAAATCAACAGCTTTTTAATGATATAATAAGCAATCAATAAACATTACAAGTGTGTTAAGTAAAATAATTTTATTCAGTTGCTAAGTTAAATGTTCGTTGACAACGGCGGACATCTATGGCCGCGTTATCCAAGGTAAATTGTTCGTTGACAACGGCGGACATCTATGGCCACGGTAACTAAGGTAAATTGTGCATTGACAACGGCGGACATTCATGGCCATGGTATCTAAGGTAAATTGTTCCTTGACAACGGCGGACATCTATGGCCACGGTATCCAAGGTAAATTGTTCCTTGACAACGGCGGACATCTATGGCCACGGTATCTAGACAAGAGCTTCTTGACAACGGCGGACATCTATGGCCACGGTATCTATGGGAAATTGTTCGTTGACAACGGCGGACATCTCTTCACGCGACAAAGCATCTGATTGTTGTCCGTAATTGCTTCGGTTTCGTGAAGCGAAGGCACGAATAGCCGATGTTAAATATTATAATCGGACCCTCGTTTGTCGTTTCCAAATGATTCATGTCCGTAAGCTGTGTCTTTTGCTTCTTTTTCAATGAAGGTTTGATAAACGTCTTTATACATCGGCCATACTTGCTTGTGTAATACAAAAAAGCTTATGTGAATAATATAAAGTTATAATTTTAACTGTGATTGGTCACAAAAGACGTCATTACATCGGGAAATAACCTATTAACTAAAAATAGTAATGACGCCTGGTGAATAAACTTACCGTGATCTTATATTGTTCTTTTATGTGCTAGAAAGTTCTTAGCTCAATATTTCACGGTATATTTACATGTTAGTCAAATTAAATATTGTTGTTGAATAAACCATAGCTCTCAAAACACACATACAAAGAGTTTGAGTTGTTTTCCGGCTAAAAATATTCAAAAAAAAAACAATTAGATTACGTCAAGGGGGTTTTCCGTTTCTTGACAGCAATACACCCACGCAATCAAAGTCATTGTTGTGACTTTCTGTGTTGCTGCAATAATTTATGCACTCGCCGGAGCGTGCAAGTTTTGTTTAGCTTGTTAAAACGTTTGCGACAACACTGCTGTCTAATTTTTTTAATTTTTCAATCAGCTCGTCTGTTAAAAAGATTGTTATTTGTTTTTCATTTTCTTTAGTTTTTTTGTATGTTGTAAACGCTTTTCCATGAGATCTTTTCAAGTTTTTCTTTACATTCAAGTTAATTTCTCCAGTTCTCCCTCTTCCCATCTTCGTTTACTCAATAAGAGCATTTGTTCAATAGGAATTGTTTCTGGCACAGCAATTAAAGGTTGGTTGTAATTTAATACAATGGCGCCATACAACGATTGGTACACTGTCGGGTCCAGCGAATCTGCTTCAGGAAGTTAGGAATGTGAAAGCCACTCACATTTTCCTCCTTTTTTTACCATTTCCACGCCTGCTTTCCCGATTTTTTTGTTAGTTTTAACCATGCTTTGCATAAAGATTGCAGCTTTCTTTTTCTTAAGTTTTCTGGGATTAAACGTCTTTTTTTGCAACTCGTTTCGCGAGGGGGGTAAGAAAGGCGTCTTGCGTTCCGCGCACACTTGTATAATAGGAGTTGTGGACACAAATTGTGACAAGGAGCGAGGCGAGCCTGGGCGAGCCGAGCGAGTTGTCACGGTTTGTGTCACAACTCCTATTATACAAGTGTGTCAAACTATGAATTACAAAGCATAAAATGTCGAAATTGCGACTTTTCCCCCAAAATTGTCACTAAAAATTGCGGCTTTTTCCCCGAAATTGTCGCTAAAGCATTTCGTGCGCCAGATCATGCTCTCGCCACGGTCTGGTGAACACGTCACACGCTCACTCAAGCATGAAGCCGAGAAGCACGTAGTGTGAAGATTTCTTTCAAAAAATGTCGGAACCGTCACAAAAGCATGTTCAAACAACTTAAGAGGCAGAGGTTTTACAAAATAAAACGGAGATTAGTTCAACCGATGGAGAACAAATCAAAGGAAAGGAAGTGACGGATGTAATATGATACTGTTGTTTTTCTCGCAGATCGCTGTGATGCCTTTTAAGTTTAATTAAATTAACGCCACGGATTCTACAGGAATTCTACCGCATTGAAAAGCACACCACGTTAGGCTTTAATACAAAATTTCTAAACACGTCCCTGTTATTTTAATTTTCAATAGCTTGAATTTCAGTTTGATATTGAAACAGCAAACGAGATACTTTTGTTTTTGTCAAAAACATGTAACATTACACTTTTGTTTTTGTCGAAAACGGATGTAACATGATGATATGGTAACGCAATTTATTTTTTGCAAACAAGGCGACATTGATTATAACACAGATATTATCAGTTGATTATGAGATGCTAGATCACCTTTTCTAAGAAAACAGCATTGCCATATCAAGAATTATTTCACATGAACTACTATGACGCCTTAGTGTTAAATTCAATTAATTTGTGGTTTTAACTTGGCGCCACAGAGTCTACACGAATCCTTCTGCAGAAGAAACACGCAATGTTCGTGATGTCGACTGATCTGCGCATGCGTTTAGCACAAAGTATTTTGCTCCAGAAAGAATTGTACCACAAGGAGACCATAGTGCTTTCTGAAACAAATATATACCTTGAGTTCTTCAATATTGTAAATATCGTAAATATACTCCCCCGTTTAACCACGGGCACACGGTCAGGTTCTCTCCATCCCCTCCCCCTTTACAGAAATAATTAATTAATTGATATTAATTAATTAATTGGTGATTAAAAGTTTACACCGCCTTAGCGGTTTAGTGGCTTAGTGGTTTAGGGGTTTAGCAGACGCCAACCCACCAAACCATCACAATAGTGCATTCTGCACTAAAAATGAAACCAAATTTGATTTCAATTAAAATGTGTTCAATGAAATACAAAAACATGCAGTCATTTGCCATGATTTGGAAATTTTACATCAATTGAACTTTGTAACAAGATTTGTACACCAAACTAAATTTACCATTAGAAAAAACAGAAAAGCTCCAGCTCTGAAAGCTCTCATTGCTTGTAATTAGAGTTCAACAAAAACTGGTCAAACTTGTGTTCTGCTGTCACATGCTAGAGACGCATTCTTATTGGGATGCTCAAAAAGTGTCCCTGAAGGCCCCTTAAAATATAGAGGTTTCCTTTTAATGGAGGTTATAGATACAAAGATTGCATGAGCACTGTTTGGGATACTTAAAGGAGAGGTCCCCTTCTTAGAAGTGTCCTAAATTAGAGGTTCCACTGTTATTGTATTTAATGTCTAACAATATTGTTGCATTAAAACTTGTAACGTAATTTGGTTTGTATTATCAATGGCTATTTTAGGAAGATGACTCAAATGGGAAAGGTAAAGAAACACAACCAGAGTCAAGGAAAAAGAAAAAAGGTGCTTCCCAGAGAAACAGGGAAAAAAAGTCAGACAGAAAAAAACGAGTGGAAGAAGAAAAACGAAAAGCAGTACAGTGAGTGAATGCTTTAGTTAGGTTACTTTATGAGATGGTTAAGTGTAACTGAGTTTACTGCAAGGAGCAAGAATGCTAAGTTGCACATGGGGCAATAGCGTTAACGGGCAGCATCTTTTAGCAGACAGACATTCCTTTAGTATGTTAGTGTTGGTATTCAGCACCTCAGGCTCTCTAAAAAAACCTCAGGCTCTATGACTTGAGGGCGGGGCCATGGTCAACAGTCTCCTGGCTTATGAGTGTGCGATCACATCTTCAACTTGGCTTTGTCCTCTGTGCATGCTTTCAACATTTCCCATTCCCCCTTTCCCTGTGGCAGCATTCTTTTACCCTTGGTTCATGTTGTAAGGGTTAAAGGAGTCATTTATGGATTCCATGAAGAAGAACGTTTCCTAATTTGATGGGACCCTGTGAATTTGTGGATGACCTGTTCCTTTTACAACATAAGAAAGATTTAGACTGACTCAAAAACATTCTAGTTACTTCAGGCCCTGAGGCTCAAATAGTTGCTAAACATGTAAGTTCTTTTTTGTGCTTTCTTTTAATTATTCATGTAAATGCACTAGAGCAATTAAGTTATTGTTGTTGTTGTTGTTGTTGTTGTGCTCACCCATTTTTTGTTCAGCTTCCACTTTGGTGCCATTTTCAATTAGTTATTTCTCACACTGCAATGTAGTAGTGGGAGAATAAACACCAACTGCAGATCTTGATTTAACTAACAACATTTAATCTTGTCCTGCAAATGAGCTCTACAGAAACACTCAAAGAACAAATTGACATACACAAGGCCAAAACCTGAACCATGAGACCCAAAGGGGTCCTAAAACAATGACTGGGCTATTGTTTGCATAATTTTAAAATCATACAAACATTTCTTAACCATGTTACTTGTGTATTGTCATACAGCTCTGTAAATGTGTCTATCAAGTGTCACACAAGTCTGTGTTCACTTGCTACACATGCACACACTGGTCTTGCGCATGTGTGTTTGCCCTTTACCCCTGCCTCAGGAGCATGGGCCATCAACAATCACCATCCATAGTCTTCTGTTCTGTGCATCCCTCTCTTAATAGTGCCAACTCTTGCCCAGGGACCTGTTCTGCATCAAGCAAATGCCTGGTGTTTTGGTGATGACCACTCTCACACCCCCTTGTGGGTTCCAGGTCAAACCTTGTCTGGTAATGCTACCAGAGGGCTTTTGCAAAATGTGCCCAAGCTATTTCCATTCCTTCCTCTGAATAGCTTTCCCTACTGGAGTTTCTCCAGATCCCTGCCAAAGCTCAATGTTGCTGACTCTATCTGACCATTTCAATTGCAAAATTGCTATGCAGACACTTGTTGATGAAAGTAATTAGAGCTTGCCCACTCGCCCAGGCAAGTGTCAGAACTGTCGGGTGAGTACATATCAGCGAGTATGATTTTCACATCCAGAATATATAACTCAAAATAAGGGTAACGTCCTACTCTCCACTTTAAAATAATCTATTCACTGACCACACTTATTTTGAAGAATGACTCAACGTTATTGCACTGGGTTGCATACCTTTGTAAACCATAGTGTGAAGAAATGTAATTTTAATATTTGATACTCAGGTGACATCTATGTACAATTTTTGTGAACCACTGCAAAATGCTTCTATATGCGAGAAACATTTATAGCGCTCACTCTGTTTGAAAGCAAAAGGGATTCTCCTAGATGTGAAGTTGCTGAAGCATTTGCAAATAGGCATAGCAAAAAAGGCATCAATGGAATTTGATTCCAAGACCTTTATATAACAACTCTCGTGCAAATACAGGGAACCACTGAGCTCAGAATGAATACGTGGTAAGTTCCACTGATGGCTGTGGAAGTGTTGTATACACGATTTAATACCTGGCGTAGTCACCAATTACAAATTGAGCTAAAGTAGGTATAAGTTGTGCCATTTAGGTTAATTAACGCCCTAGCAACGTTCTAACAGCTGATGTCCAGACTGGAATTTGATGAAATGCTGTAATGCAACAACAAGAACAACAATAGCCTTTATATGTACTCTAAAAAGAAAGAAAAAAAGAAATTATTATACAGTATCATTATTACTGTTAGGAACGTCAATGAACGACCAGGAAGTAGGTATATGTTCTCAAGTAAAAAGGTCTGAGATCACTAGCTGGCCATTGAAATAATAAAAGCCCTCTAAGAGGACATGTGGTTATGTACTGTCTGTAGTAAATAAGAACGACAAAAATAATAATAATAATAATAATAATAATAATAATAATAATAATAATAATAAAAACAAAATCACACAACAAAGATGCTGCATGGATAAAAGCAGAAGCATATAACCCCGAAGCGTATAGCTCGCGGCCACAGCTGGGGATTTTTAAATCGCGCGGGTAGCCAATCAGATTTTACTTCCTAATATGGATCAATTCATCGCACGCGCGACCATCGCGCGAGTGTCAGGGAAAACCTCAAAATGTCCGCCATTCGCTCCCTTGTAAAAATTTTACCGCGATCGCGCCGCGAACGCGCCGCGATTCGCGGCGCGTTTTTGGCCGCCGCGATTGGCGCGATCGCGCTGCGATTCGCGCCGCGATCGGCTTGGATCGCGGCGCGTTTTTGGCCGCCGCGATTGGCGCGATCGCGCCGCGATCGGCTTGGATCGCGCCGCGATTCGTGCCGCGATTCGCGCCGCGGTTTTGGCCGCCGCGATTCTCGCATCGCGGCGCGATGGGTCGGGAATCGCGCCGCGATTTGGCTTGAATCGCGCCGCGATCGCGCCTAAATCTATAAATTTAAAAACAATTATCTTGGCGTTTTGCATACCGACAAAACAAACACACAGACTGTATCGAAACAACATCATTTATTTACAGAAGCTTACAGAAAAAGACGGCCAGTTTCGCTGCCGAGCACAATTAAATTTCGCAAAGCCGGAGAGCGTGATTGAGTCTTTAGTTTACAAGCAAATAAGTGAACAGTTCTTCTGTAAAATGTGAACAACACATACATAACGACAACTAACCTTTTACTCGTGCTCAAGCGAAAGAAGATGCAATGATGTGATCCACCAAACGAGCGAACTATCTCTTGCATCTGCGAAGAAGCCGAACCGTCGAAGATGCGCTTTCGTTTCCCCGAAGCTTTTTTAAATAATACAACATTTAAGTCCCAAGCATCAACAGGTACAACTTTGCATTGAATGGTCCTTACCGTCAAAATGTTTTCCTCTTTCCACTGTTCGAGTTTTGCATTTTTTTTTATATTCACAGTTTAGCTGTAGTTCAGTCAACAAAGTCCATGACGAAGCGACGAAGCGCTAGCTGTTGAAATTATAATAAACTGTCGCTCGAATTAACAAAACAAATTCTAGCAGTTTTCACAGAGACCCTTTTCCCTCAAGTTAGGTCGCTTCTAAACTCTTGTTATTAACAGAAGCAGCTAAAAAAGAACACATTTTTCCAGTCCTGATTGTGAAGAGAAAACATACCAACTTTCTCGAAATAAAATTTCTTTTCTGCTTGGGATGGCGTAGCGATTGCGTGTACTATGCACTACGTGACCTAACTCAGCCAATCGTAACGCTCAGTTCACGACACCTTGCGGCAAAAGGCGGGAAAGGACTTCGATGTGTGTGGTCTACGATCGTGGTCTACGGGAAGGTAAATATATAAAGCTCTAAAAAAAGCTCATTCTGACAGCCTCTTCGGAGCCACAATTAAATTAAATGCCATATAGAGGATTTTTCAATGCAAAAAACGCAATTGCAGCGCATCCTGATTGTATTTGCATTTGAAGAAAATGGCCGACAGAAATTTGTCATTGGATTGCTCAAAGGTATTAAGGTTCCTCAAAGATAAGAAAAGAAAGAAACGAAGTGTTTGAAAAGATTAAAAAACGGACTGTTAAGAAATAAAAATTCTTATCTTTTAATTTATCTTTACTCATTATCACGCGCCGCTTTGTCGCGCCAGTTCGTCTAGACTAAAACTAAATAAAACTTTTCTCGTGGGAATCACGTCCTCACGGCTCACCGTCACGTAATAAAATGTTTTTCGACATTTTAAATCAAACTAGTTTTATAACTACTTTGATTAGTACTTAAAGTTTATTTCATCAATACAAGTCATGATTTGCGTTACGACCACAGCATGATTTGTGAGAGTTTCAAAGCATATTGACTTTCTCCCGGTGATCGAGAAGTGAGTTCTCGCCGGGAACACTTCCCGAGATTTATTCCAGCCCCCCAAGTCGCGGTGCGGTGGTAATCAATCGCGCCGCGATCGCACTCATCACGCCGCGATCGCGACTATCACGGCAATCGCGGCGCGATCGCAACTATCGCGGCGCGTTCGCGTTCATTTACAATCGCGTCACGCACGATCGCGTCGCGATGACAACAAATCGCGGCGCGATCGCGACATTCGCGGCGCGATCGCGCTGCGATCGCGGTAAAATTTTTACAAGGGAGCTGTCATGGAATAAACAAACCTGTAATGTAAGAGAAAACTCTACTTTTGTGAGGTAAATTTGACCACAACAGTTATACATATTAAGAAAAAAGCCTAGGCTAACTTCGCAAAGAAAAAATCCGCTTGAATTAACAGGAACTAAGAGTGAAGGCGTGAACAAGGGAAAGATCCACTCGACAGCATTCCTGTTCAAAAATATCGATGTATTGCTCCTCGATCACAGACAACGAAATCACCCAGGCCAATAGCAACGAACTCTGTAAATAAAGAAAGAGAATCCGAAAGTCCAGGAACACCAAGAAGTACGATGCTTCAAACATGCCTGACGGACAAGAACGTGGAGCTAGTGACGAGTTTTATTTATAGCTTCGATCGAAAGCTCCTCCACATCTTCATCCAAATTCATGGAGTTCAGCGATAAACACTACCCTATATCCCTGCACGATTTATCCTGCAAGGATCCCGACAAAGTTCTTAAATCAGCGATGCATTTGGACAAGATGCTACCTCTCTTTAATAGCTAGGTTTCAGTTCTCACTCATTTTCCAGGCCTAGAAGCTCCAGCGATCAAGTCAGCATTGAAGAGAACGTGGGGTTTTCCGTTTGAAAAAACTTACAGCCGAAGCACTGCCTTTTAATTTTAAGTTGATTGCAATATTACAAATATGATAGCGGCGGTGGAGGTCTTGTGCTAACTTAAGAGCCTTTTAAAGCCTGAACTGAACCAGCATGAACTGGTAGCAATATAAATATTGGCATAATTCGCATTATAAGCAAAAAGGCCCTTATAATAGCCTTACATGTATCTCTTAAATCATAATTGCTTTTTTTTTCAAAAAAAAATATATGAGAGAAGGATCAAATTAAATTTCTAATCATTATGCATGCCAATGTTTTTTCTCATTCTTGCAGACATGAATCAGATTTACTCTATAATATTAATTGTTTATTTCCAAATGCTTCCTTGGTAAGTTTCCTAGCTTATTTCTGGTCTCTTTGCTCAAATGGCAGAGCTTTTATGACAATTAAGTGTTAACCTGCAGCTAAATGTGGTCATGAACAATGATTAGTATCAAGTAAACTATACCCTGGCCAGCTATCCCAAAGGCAAAAATTAAGGTGAATCCATGGATGGAGTAGGGACAACTTCCTAAAAATAATTAGAAGTCATTTATTTACAATTTAGGCTTTCTTTGAATTGACAATGCTACATGTATAGACAACAATATTATATGTCATCTGTATTAAGTTTTTTTTTCTGGTCACAGACTGTTTCATGTATTTTGAGTGCTCATGCATTAAGTAAAAGTTTAACTGTAATACAGAAGTATCACAGATTGTTTTTCAAATATATATTATCATATTTTCTAGTGACTAATAGTGTTGTCAGGTAAGATGGGAACAAAAACATGGTAAAGTGCAATTTCGTTCCATACCTCTGATACATTTGTTTAATTTATTTATACATTAATTAAGACTGACATGTAAAAGGGAAAAAGGAAATCTACCAATGGTGCTTCTGGTACAATCCAGGATAAAAAAAAAATATTTCAAATGTTTTCCTCAGGGCTTTTTAGTACCAGCTTTTATTAAATATTGGGGAGATTTGGTTACATTAAATGATGGTTGATTATTTTCTCAAAATCTCATGAATGTAATAATAAACAATGCATGTGCTTTGGCTGCAAGAGAGCCCAAAAGTGTGACCACTTTAAATTAATTGATATTCTTTTGTGCTAAGTCAACTGGACTAATTACTTAACAAAAAAATGTGGATAAAACGTAACTGCATTTTTAATTTGTGCTTTACTGATGTGATAAGCAATTAGTTGAAGGTTTCATTCACCTGTGATCTCTCCTTACCAGATAAACACTTCTTGTCTCCTGTGAACAAAGCATTGGCTAGCTTTTTATTGGGATTAATAAACCACACTTAATAAGCAGTATTAACACTGAAGTACTGTTTAATACTTTTCTAGTCAACATGCAGACTTAAAAGTAAATACAGACATAATCTTGGAGTGTACTGAGTCTATTTAGTATTGTCTTAACATGATTTTAAACCTTAACTTAAGCTTACCTCAACACTCACAGTCTGTCATACAAGGCATGTTTTTTAACACAGCATTAAAATGCTGTAAAAATGTGTATGTTCAGCGAACAGGGTTTATACCCTTTTTCACAAAGAATAATTTTCCAGGACTTTTCAAGAACTCAAATGGAGTTTTCCAGGACTCAAAAGTTCACAATAACCCTTTCACTCCCAAGATCTTAATATTATTTATCTTTATACTGTCTGTCATGCATTTCTTATAATGTTAGTTCTGTGAATTCAGTTGTTACTTGTGTTAAATAGATTTCCAGATCTTCCCAGGAATGGTAGTTTTTTTTTAGGAGTTTCCAGTACTGGAAAATGAACAAATAAAATTCCAGGATTTCCCAGGACCTGTACAAACCCTTGCAAAAGAATGGTTTGTTGAAAAACAGAGCTTCTTGATGCTAGTATAATAACTCATCACATGATGTTCCACAACCTGTATATCTAGCTCTATTTGTCAAATTATGAACAGCTGTTTTGGTCTACATGTAGCTGTTATCAAAACTGTAAAAGCTCTACAAATTCCCCCCTTTTAGTTTGACATCCCCAGTTTACAATTAAAACCACCCCTGTTTCCAAGATTAAACATTATTAGTAGTATAGTGATTGGGGGTACGAGACCAAAAAAATATTTTTTTGGATCTCTTACACCCCAATCACTATACTACTCCAGTGCTGGATACAAAAATGGAAATCAAATCTCAGATCCGAAAACTGATCAAATCTCAGATCCGAAAACTGAACAAATATCAGAACAAAAAAATGCATTCAAATATTGGGTCATTGCTGAATCTAATTCTGAGAACTAAATCTTAGAATCAAATCACAGAACCAAAACTGAAATTCAAACCCTTCAAAACTAAGCCTGAAAAACCAACCCTAAAACAACCCTTGGTTCAAATAAAAAAATCTTCTTATACTCTTTTTCAAAATTTTGGATACAGTGCGTTTAAACAAGCCTTGATATCATAACTGAAATATCAATCTGGAAAACCAAGCGAAGCCGAGTTTTATGATGTTTTTGAAATTTATTTCAAAATCTCTTATACTCTTTTTCAAAATTTTATATACAGTGCTTTTAAACTGAACGTCTTATATTATATTTTCAATATAATATTTTTGTATTTTTATCAGATTTTTGAACATGTTTTTATGTAGGATCATATTTGATATAATACCGAGATCAGTACAAATGTTAGCTAATCTATCTGATTGTTCCTTTTCACTTAATTGTAAGAAATGTATATTGTCTTTAATGCAATGTTTTTCTATAATATTCATCATATCAACAAATTTTTTTTTGATGTAATTTGATGTCATTATAATATTTATTATACATTATTTTTTATATCATTTATAAAGTGCATTTAATCTGATTTTTTGTTGTAAATGATGCTGTTATTAATATGCTTTTGTGTTAAAAGATGTCTCCATTTACCGGCTAGTTTATAGTTATAATTATTACAAATGACACAAAACCATTCCTTTTTAGAAGCATATACTCTTTTCGATCTTCTTTTTGCATCCATTTTGTCCCTTTCAGTAAAATATCTCCGGACTTCAACCATTTATATATATATATATACTTTAGAAATTTTTATATGGTTTTATGCGTTTTTTACTAAAAGTTATATCAGTAATATTCATACTAATTTAAAATATAATTTAAAATCATTAAGGAAAAAACGCATAAAACCATATAAAAATAAAATCTCTTTGTAATATATATATATGAATGATAAAAGATTTATAATCGGTTTAACCTCGGATAAAAATGATAGATCGAATGATATTAAAATAATTGCTAAAATCTTAGAAGATGAATTTAATTTCAAGCACATGGTATTTAATCAGCCAAAGAGTGTAGTTGTTATGGATGGTGGTGCTAACCCATGGGCTGATTATATTGAAGCATATTTTGATAATTATAAAGATACTAATTACGTAATATCAAATTTGTTTAATTTAGATATTGTCGAAATGCTTTTTGATAACGGCTGTAGTATTATAAATATTGATACCTTTTTTTATAATGAAGATCAATTGGATGAAAAATTAGTTGTTGATAAATTCAATGTTTTTTTAAAATGAATGTATGTCCTAAAATATTTTTTGTAATCAAATACTGATTTATAAAAATATTATACTTAATATTTTTATTTGCATGTGTAATACTTGATAATTGATTTTAAGGCACTCTTAACATATACTCCATAAATAAAATTAAAAATTGTTTATATATCTTTCAAATCCTTGATTGGAATCCAACTGTTGAAGTCATCACTGTATCCTTTCCACTTAACTAAAGCTTGTTTCTTCTTATAATCTCTACGGATCACTTTATCAATTCTGAATACATCCTGTTTTGCTTTTAATAATTCAGGTTCATAAAAGCTTCCTTGTATGTCTTCATTATTGAGATCTTTCAATTTGTATGTAATGGGATTAGTATGTTGGATCTTAGTAATTACGAACATTTCTTCACTCCAATTCGGTGTATAACCCTTATCGAAAACAATTCGTTTATACTTTGATATTCGGACCTTGTCACCAACCTTAAATTTTGGTTTAGTTGATAATGACTCCATATCGCCGTATAGGTTAAAGTAAACAGTTCCTTCATTCTTTTTATTTGAAGCTTCTATGGGTGTCATTTTGATAGAGCTATGTTTTGTATTATTATATTCTTTTACTATTTTTGGTAGCATTTCAAGATACTGTGTATTACCTTGAATAGTAAACTGTTTGTACATTTTATTTTTCAAAGTTCTATTAAATCTCTCAATAACAACAGCTTTACCTTCATTAAAAGTAGAATACATGTTAATATCATTTTGCTTTAGCCATTCCTTGAATGTTTTGTTATAAAATTCAGATCCCTTATCGACCCAGAGATATTCAGGTTTACGCTTGTCATTAATGACAATATTGTTGAAAGCGTTAGTTATTGATGCACCTTTCTTATCTTTCAATTGTATAGCCCAAGCGAATTTACTGAATACGTCAATTATAGTCAATAGATATTTATAACCTTTATTCCATTTTGAAAGTTTAACCATAAAAACTAAATCAGCAGACCATATGTCGTCAATTCCATTTGATATTACTCTTCTAGTTTTAAATTTTCGTCTGATTGGTTTATGTAACTCATCGGCTAATTGTTGAGACCAATCATTTTTACTCAACGCCGTTTTCCGTTTTTTGGCTTCTTTTTTTTTATACCCAATCCGATTTTTCTTTTACTAGCGATTAAAGCTTGTACCCCTGTTGTTCCCCACGGACGGTCTTTAAATGGTATTTTTGATATTCTCTTAAGCATAAGATCATCTGCCTTATGTTTATCAGCTAGTGATTTTGAATTACTGTAGTCAATATCATGCTGTTGACATATGCTGTCAAGATTGTTTATTGGATTTTTATATTTAGGATCGTTAGAAGCTAATCTTTCTTCTAATTTAGTACCAGGTCCACAATAATTGTACTTTTTTCCTGTAGGTGTTCTCATATGTAATTCTCCAAGTTTTGATAAGTGTTTTTGAATATTAATGCCAGAACCTCTCATGTCATATTCAATAGTAGAAGGGGGCTTACGCTTTGAAATAGCACCTCCTTTAATAAATTTACTCTTATTCTTCCTGCATATTTGACAAACTGATTTTTCCATAAGCCGACCATTTTTAGCTATTACCTTTTTAGAGTTTAATGATTTGGTTTGTTTTTTACATGATAGACAATACGATTGGCACATTATATATATATTGATTAGATATTTAATCGCAATAATGATTTATCCATTTTCCATTTTTATACTCACTGAAATTGCATTTTGGGTCGAGATTTTCATTTTTATATGCTCCAGCGGGCTTCCAAAAATTAGATGTCTGAATCCCGCTTTTTTTATTAAATATACCTTTAGCAAAGTCACCGCGCCAATATTTTTTAAATAGATCTTTATCAGCTCCCGTAACTGCCATGATAGCTGATGCCATGTCTTGAGCCTGTTGAAACCCTGGAATTTTATCACCAATCTTTTTGTTAATGGTTTGTCCAACTCCTCGTCCTTTTTTCTCACTCACAAAACGAGTTTTAATGATTTTGCATTCTGAGCAAACGCAACGCAACATAAGTCTTCCGTTCTTTGATCTTACATATTGTTCAGAATTAGGTACACAATTTGTTATTTTTTTTTGTTTCAAACAATACGATTTTACCATTATATATATAAGTTATATATTTCTGAAATAATGTTGAATGAATTTCTCATTCTTCATTGTGTCATATATGTCAAACACTTTCAATAAATTATAATACGATTTCCCCTTATTCATTTCGTTGAGAAAGTATAGACAAAAGTATCCGCATGTGGTTGTATTTATATTCTGTATATGATTGTTTTGATGTAGCAATGTTAAATTCTTCTTTTTTGCGTGATCGACTATTTTTTGAAATGGAGGCATACCAAAACTATCAAAATAATTGATTACCTTATCTTTTACATAAGTTGCAACCCAATGACTACCACTCAGATATGACGGTTGGAGATTGTAAATGAATATTCCTAATTTGTGATTATGTGGCACAGTCTCGTCTCTCATTAGTACATTTTTTATCGGTATATTCAAATATAAACACCAGTTTATTAAATCAAAATTACTCATTGGTATATTCTTATGGAATGTTGGCTTTCTTACTTTCTTTTCGGTTTTAAGATCTTTTTTTTTGGAAGCACCAATCCACCTGTTCTAAGAAATTTATCATATTCATCCCAAAAACCAATGAATGGTGGCGGTGTGTAAGCTAATACATCTTTCTTACTTGGTAGTTTAATTTTACCAGTACCCATACCCTGTTTAGTCTTAGGTGGTGATCTTTTTGTTCTTGTTCTTGGAGTACTGTCATACTTTCCAATCTGAGGAGCTCCATGACCAACCTTTATAACCTTTCGAATTTGTGTTTTCGAGATTTTTAAATTAGATCCCACCCCTGATTTCTTAGCCTTATTTAATTTATTGATTTGCCGGTGAGTTAACATTAAACTATCATTACCAGTCAGATCTGAATTGCTTAAGCGAATAGTTATCTCACTTTTATTTCTATAAGCAGTCAAAAGCTTACTTCGCTGTCCTTCTGATAGATTAACTTTATGAGAGTGATAAGTTGTCATTACTTGTATATATACTACGTTATATAATTTCTTGTTTATAAAACGTATACAAAATAAAATGGTTTATACATAATATTCAATTGATTGATTTATACAATAACCAGCTCATTACCCACCTTGTCAATAACGATTGTCTCATCATAAAGAACGATGGCATGGACGTTGAAAGGACTATCTCCCGCACTATTAGCGTTTAGTTTATATCTGAATATCAACTGCTTTGGGTCTCTAGTTACTCGCTCTGCTTGATATGATAAATCAAAAAAGATAATAGAATAGAGAGAGTTGTAATTTGCCAAGTTGAGTTGTGTACCGCTGTTGTAATCATTCTTTCTCATACCATAAGACATCAAATCATTGAAGATCCTAACTTTGGACTCACTATCATATTCGGTCTCAGGATAAAACACTCCGTTGCCGTATTCCAATCGGCATGTTGTCAAATAACTACCATTCCCACGGTCAAGATTGATATTGTAGGTATCAAATTCATAGGGATTTTCATCTGCATTGTTTGATTTAGCTCGTTGTAGATATACAAAGATAGCCTTAACATTATCAATACTGGATGATATCTGGAAGAATCCACTGCTATTCGTTGGTGCGGAAACCTCATACATTTCGCGCATATACGTCCAAGTGTTCTTTACCAAGAAGGAACTAACAAACTTATCATATAGGCTGTCCTTTGGAGTCAATTTTGGGACCCATAGAAGGAATCTATTAAGGACCACTCGTCCATCAGCTACATCATCGGCCTTTTTAAGTAATTCGGCGTCATTCTGTAACTGTATATTGAATTGGAGTTGCATTGGGAGTAACATTCGACCTTCCAGCTCTTCAAAGAAACTGTAACGATTTAGAGGTATAACAACATTGACATCATTGAGACCTGTCGTCAAAAGTCGCCTAGCCTCAAACCCTGCATTCTGATTAGCATTTGCTATCCTATGGTCGGTATCTAGATACCAAAGACTATTTTTTGCTACTGAACGACTAAAATCGTCACTATATTCGAGGAGATTCTTAACGAAAGTAACTTTATGGAGATTATCGGTATCATAAACGATTTTTCCTGCTGATTTAATCATCATGTGGGCAATCAATGAATGTGCTCCATTAATAACTGTGATACGATTCGCCCCCGTGGTTGCTCCATCAGCTAACATTTGCACCTGAAATTGCACCTCGAAATACGCATTATACCAATCGTAGAATGAACTTCTATCGTTAATCGTGAACTTATAGCCGTTTTTAAGTTGGTGCTGACCGTTAGCTGGGACTCGAATTACATCATCGAGTTGAAATCGAACCAACTCATATCTCTGTAAGTATTCGCTTGTTCTAAAAGACATATATTATTATGTTACATAATTTTGCAATTATGTACCAATTTTTTTAATCATTTTATTCATTTTACTCAACGCCTTCTTTTTACACCTGATCCTGATATTAATCTATTAATGATCATATCAGTACTTTCATTTTTCTGTTGGTGTCTGACAGGTGAGGCATTTACTTTCTGTAAGATTGGGGATAGTGCCTTTTGCCCTGCATTTCCCTTCCTCATATTCCTAAGCCTTTCCATTATAAGGTCTCCGGCTTTTTCTGATGCCTTTTTACCCAGTTTATCACCTGCATGAGAAATACCTGATTTTATTGCCTTCTTACCTAAGGGCTTGACAATTTTTTTAACAACAGACGACATAACACTCTTCATCGGTTTGAAAATGTTATCAACGATAATCCCTGACCCTTTGTGCTTATATACAAATTTACCAAATTTTGGATGGTAAAACCTCTTGAATTCATATGGTTTCATTATATACTATTATGTTATATTATTCTATCCTTTTCAAAATTAATGAAAAAGACGTATCCGCTCCATTCAGGTTAATTAACCGTCTCTTCCCATCTGTGATGTATATTCGAATGCTACTTATCTGTTGCTTATTAACCGGATTAAATGTGACCCTACGAGGCTCGATTGTAAACGAATAACTCGGCTGTAGTACGCTGGTCGAAAAAGTATAAATGATATCCGACTCTTCGCCATCGACTAAAGAAGTATTGACTAGATCGCAATGTACATTTAATATATCGGTATCTTGGCTTAGATTTGGTACTCTTGGACCAATATTAACCGCATCCTTTAATACCTTTTTATCAAACCCTATAAGGTCGTTGAAATTGCTATGCGTCAAATCAAGTTGATAATTTTGAGATAAAGTGATTGTGACTCGGAATGTTGTTGAATCAAAATCAATAGAGATGGGATATATAGGGTTATCATCATCTCCTGTATTAGTAATCTCTTTAATATATTCATCAAATTCAGAATAATTCCAAACACCTGCAGGAAAAGTTATATCTTCAAATTTATTCCCATTATCAGAACTATATTTAATCAGCTGATTACCATATGAGGGATTTACATTAAACCATGTAAATGACATGTTAATAATACGATTGAGGCCTATCATATATTGGTAATTGCTATCCAATGTTATAGGCCTGTTGAATTTAGTTGTAAAATTTTGAGGAGTGTTATTACCTTGATTTTTAACACTATATGATGATAATACTAACTCACGATCCATATATATAATACAGTTACATAAATTAGACTTTAAAGTACAGATTATATATCTGTTTATATTGTTGTTTATTTATAGTAGACCTTTTTAAAAGTGTGTCTAATATAGCGACTCCCATATTTCGCATTTTAACTGATGTGTTTCCTGCGTTTATTGAACCGATGATCAATTCCAATTTTTTGAGAAGCTGTTTTACATCGTTAAAAAATATAACATTTCCACCTTTCTGTTTTTTTCGAATACCAGAACCTTTTATCGTTTTGGCTTTACTTTCGTAATGTTTTATGTAGTCATTTAATGCAACTCTTGCATTGTTTATTCTCTTATTTTTAATCTGTCTTTCCGCTTCAGATATAGTTCCCCTATTATATTCTTTAGTAACATTCGCCTTGAAACCTTTCAATTGTCTCCGTTTATATTTGGCTTTCTCTAAAATCTTATTAAGATAGTTCTTGGTTTTCTTTGGTGTCATTTCAGGCTGATCTAATTTCATTTGCACTACATCATAATCGTCGATACCAACGTCATCTAGTATTTCACTTACTTCATCATCAGCATCTAAAGCATAATCAATTTCATCCTCATCATATTCAGGAGGTAATTCATCTACATATTCAGGATAATATTGGGGATCAACATAAATCTCCTTATTTCCTTCTAAAAGATCTTTTAAAGATTCTTCATATGTTGGTGGTTTCGGTACAATCTGTTTTTCATTTTGTGGCATTACAGGCTCATCAAATAAATTATCTACGTCCATATCCTCAAAAGGATCAACTTCAGGATAGTAATCTGGAGCTTCCAATTCACCTCTCATCCCCTTTTTGACACGATTTTTGGGTACTTTTGCTATCTGCAAATTACTTTTAATTACATCATCTAATTTACTTGTCACTGGTTTGAATACCTTCGAAAATGACTCTTGGCTTGTCTGCTGACCGATATTATTTTGTGTGATTGCATTTTTAACATAATTGATTTTATCGCCCAAATCAGATTTACTCTTTGCAAGCTCTTTCCATCTAAGTAAACTCATTTTATTTTATATTATTACGTTACATAAAAAATGAAAATTGAATATAAAAATCAACATTTAACATAGCGTTTAACACCTTGATGTACACCGTGTTGAACACCATGTTGAACTGAAAATAATATACCCATATAATATAATGAGAATAACGAATTATGACACTAAAGACGATATGGCCTCAAACTTTAGACAACTATACGATTTCATGCCAAATCAATGTTTCAGAATGTTGATTTCCTCTCCCTCGGGTGGGGGTAAAACCAACCTTTTACTTGATATGATATACCGGCTTTTGTTTTATGATAAAATATATCTTTATGGGAAAAATCTTCAGCAATCGAAATATCAACATCTTTTCAATACCTTTGAACCCATTAATCAAGAGGCTTGTTATTCTGTTATTGAAGCAAGTAATGATAAAATAATACCGCTTGATAAAATATCAGATGAAGGCCAAAAACTAGTCATCTTTGACGATTATCTCAATACGGGATCAAAAAATGATAGCGAAATACGCAACTATTTTACAAATTCAAGAAATAAAAATTGCAGTTGCATTTATTTATCTCAAAGCTATTATAATACCGATAAAACAATCAGATTAAATTGTACTCATCACTGTATTTTCGAATTCCCATCTAATAATGAACAAGGAATGATTTGCAGAGAACTTGGAATCAGTAAAAACGACTATCTCAAAGCAACTGCAGACCCATTTAGCTTTTTATATATTGATAAGCCACGAAAATTCGTAACTAAGAATTTCAATGAAAAAATATAATATAATATAACTGATTGATATAATATGAGTTACTCAAACGGTTTATTACAATCAAATAATACTAATATTACACCAATTAAAGGCCCTCGAGGTGAAAAGGGTGACCCAGGAGTCGGCTTTGATGTTACGCCTGAAGGTAATTTCAATTTGAACAAAAAGAGAGTAATAGGGCTAAAAACGCCTGATGACGTTGCGATCGATGATTCAATTGAAAATTATTCAAGGGATCTCGAGACGGCCGTAAATAAACGATATCTTAACCAATTCTTCCTTAAAAAGAACAGAAATGAAACAGTGTTTGATTGTGCCGGCCTTTCATTGCAAAATACCGAAGTGTATTATCCAAGTTTATATAACGATCGATCTGTACCAAACGTAGGCTATGTTAGTGCTGAGGATAACAAAGTAAGGACTGAAATTGATACCAAACTTGCTACTAAAGCAGACAGATCGTACGTCAATACTACTTATTTAACAAAGAAGACAGGAGGAGTTTTAGCCAATTCCATTCAAAGCAAGGCAGACAAATTTTACGTCGATAACACTTTTTTAAAGAAGGTCGTAGGACGCGTTTTGACTCAAAAAATTCAAAGCAAGCTTGATATTGATGGCAGTAATTCGATGCAAGCTAATCTCGATATGAACTCTCATAAAATAACAAATCTAAAAAGCCCAACCAATGATACAGACGCTGTAAACAAAAAATACATGCTTGATCATGTTGGTGAAAGTCATATAACTTCCGTTGGTCAAGAAAACACGTTTGCCCATATAATGACCGATAGTATCAATCAATTAAGCGAGGAAGATGATATCGAGTTAGGCAGTTTAATCGATCATCCGAATTCATACCATAAGATCAATACGAAAGTTGTAGACAGTAAGCTGGTACTTGACAGAAATAAAGGCTACTACTCAAGCAGATTAGGTATCAATGTATATAGTTTACCAATCAATCGATACACAATGGTTTTCGAGCTATTTTTTCCAGCTGAAATAGATCATGATAGTCTAGATATCGATATTGTTTCATCAATCGACAACATCGACAAATCAACTACGCGAGTTTATGATGGATATAGTCGAACAATAGCACAAATTAATAAATATCAACAACATCCTAATAATTATCTCTATGTTGATATCGTTTTAAAGATGAAATCAGGGAACGCATATGTCCCAAAATTACAAACATATATCGTGATTTATGGAATAAAAGGTTATCAGAGTAACGTTGATCCTAGGATATACGATCAGCTATATTATGTTGAAAATGATAGAATAGCTTTCAATGCATCAATTGATATGAAAACAAAGGCTATTTATGGTATTAAACCAGCTACTACTAATGACCAAGCTGTTAATTATGAACAGTTAAAAAATTTTCGGGACAATTTGAAGTCTGATCTTGAATTAAAAATGGATAAAAAAAGAAACATCAGCTATTACCATAAAATTTTCGAGTACTATTACGATTTGACAGATCCATCTAATTTCATCATGTCAGATAGCAACGGTTCAGTAGTGTCTGGATTAAATGGTAATCTTGTCTTTAATCCCACAAAATTGTTAGAAGATTTTGATCCAAAAAACGGCTTTATGAGTGGTTTCGAAATTAATTTAAATGAAAATGTCACTGAATCCGATGAATGGACTATATATATGGCATTTAAATATGACTATAAAGCCGGTGATAATAAAAGATTTAAAATTAACTTCGACAATGGTAGTAGTTTTGATTTTCCATGGGTGAAAGTAGAGTCTAATCAGTTATCACTCGATTATGATTTAGATATATCGAGTGAGCAAATTAGAGCTGGTTATATAGGTAAATATATGAATCTCTGGTATACAAAAATACAGGATCAATTTCGAATTTGCCTTTCTAACAACAGCATTTGTCTCGATAAAATTTTCTCGGGGTATACGCTGAATGCATCTAGCCTTCAAATTTCTTCAGATTACTATGTACAAAGAATAGGTTTTAGTAAAATTCCATATTCGATAAATGGTAATGAGTATCATAAATGTCAATTTTTAGATAAAACAAAAAATGTTTTCTTCGAATAAAAATCGCTTAATTGTCTAAACAATATATATGAAGACTGCTGAATTGATAACTGAGATACTGAAAAGTATTGATCGATTGATTCAAAATATCAGGAAATTAATCAACTCAATGAAAAAAAAGAAAATCGAAAGAAAAAACATAGTCTAATCATATAATATATGACAGACAATCGCAAAATATTTGACTGGAATCATATTTCAGCCAAGTTAAATGAGGACCAAGTCACAGAATTAAAAGCCTATTACAGCACCTATCACAGAAAATGCTGGGCTTACAAGCAGGCCGTAAAGCGCTTGAAAAGACTGAAATTACTGGGTAACTCTTTGTCTATTCTCTTTGCATCCGGCTCCCTTGCATCAAGTATTGCTACAGGTGGTATTAGTTTGGTTGCAATTAGTACAATAGCGCTTTTAATACAAGGCTGGATGCATCATCAAAATCTCGATTTAAAAATTCAAAATAGTACATATGCATATCAGAGCTACCAGCATTTACTCAACTCAATTAAAAACACGATGAGATGCGGTGATTACAATCCGTCTAGCGTCATAATTTCAATGAAGAACATTGACGATTATGTGACGGATACCGGTCCGATAATCGACAAGTACCTACGAAAATATGATAAGAAATTTATTGGATGATCCGATTTATTTCGCCAAAATTTAATGACAAAATCTCATTCCAATACAATCGATAATAGGCTAACGTTTTCTTGCTTTTGCTAATTTTGATAAATTCACAAGGTAGATTCATCATCAAAAAAAGCTGTTTAATTATGAATTTGGTTGATATAAGTCTTTTTCTACCTTTGTTTACAACAGGAATAGCGCCGGATTCGATAATATCAAACACTTTATAAATTCGATTCCTTTGATCACTAGTCAATTGTACCCTATTTTTAATACATAAATCGTTTAAAACATTCTCAACGTGATACTTCCGATGATATACCGATTTTCGGCGTATTTTATCCATATTTGCATAAAAATCAATGAACTCATTGTAATAAATAGAACCATGAACCAAACCGCAATTAATACAAACATTTATACCGTTTTGATTTGACATATCCTGCTTACTACAGCATGGCTCAGCATCCTTGTTACCTTCTATCAATAGTTGATCGCATAAAGGGCATATAGTTTCTTTTAAAATTTTTAATTCATCGTGGATTTCAGAATTACAAACCATTATATATATAACACACATAACTTCACGGCACAGCTGTTTTGGCAGTAAATTTTAGAGTAAACTTTTTGAGTAAACTTTTTGAGTAAACTTTTTGAGTAAACTTTTTACTTGTTGAAATATGATTGGTCAATAGAAATCAAACCAGATTAAAATACCTGCTGACGCGTCAGCAGGTTTTTTCGGTCAATGGTTTAGTCATTAATCATTTATAACTTATGGCTAAAACCGTAAACTGAATAATTATGTATTTAATGTTGATCCTTACGAGGTCTTCCACGTCGTCGTTTCTGGTCTTCAGGTATACACTCTAAACGTACATGATTTTTGTGTTCATTTGATATTTCAGATCTGCTGTTAAGGTCTGAAGATAGCATTTTAATAATACAAATATTTGTTTTAAGGATGCTCTGAATACAATACATTTTATTAATGAAGGCTATATCATTCGAGCTTTGATCAGATTCTAAAAGGTGTTTGATATTTAATGTTATATCAGTCATTCTATATATATATTAAAGAAAATAATTATCTGTTTATATCTAAACGCACTATAACTGGTATAAAGAAATAATATATAGTATTATATTAATGGGAAGGAACAAAATTTATACAACCGAAAAAGACCGATTAGAAGCTATTACTAGATCAAAAACGAAATACATGCTTAATAAGCCTTGGTATTGTGATATTTGTGAATATCACACTTGCCTTGCAGGAAAATGGAGTCATATGAGAACTAAAAAACACATTAAAAATGCTGTCATTAAAGGCATTCAAGAAGATGATCGGTTTAATATTATACCTGATGAATAACATATAAAGAAAAATTATATAATTATATATTGTATAGCACAGTATATATGAATTGCTGTTATCTGTTGCCTTAGGTGACCAAAAATATATTTATTTCTGGTTATCTTCAAACACACCAAAAATCTCAAAAATAATTTTTACTATAAATCACTTAAAGAAATATTAATACTATAAATTTAAAAATGGAAAATAAAAATTTTATCTCAACCAATATTAATATGGATGAATCTGATCTCAACAATCTATCTAAAACTGAACTCATAAAACTAGTATTATCACTAAAAGCAAACCAACAAAGAGTTTACAAACCTAGGCCACCAATCCCAACTCCTCGTAAGAGTGTAAAACAGAGGGTGCAAGATTATGAGGAAAATATCATTCAACCACCTCCTGAATTTAGGGATGATTACAAGCCTATACCCATGCCAAGGACTATAAAAACAGCCCCACTACTATTACCAAGGACAAAGATAGAGGAAGTCGCTAAAGCTATGAAAGGCTATACTAAATCTTATCAAATAACTATAAGAAACAATAAAGATCCATCATTACAGCTACAAAATACAAGGAAAGCTGTTGAGTATCATATTATTAAAATACTATCATCCCTAAAAGGTATCAAGTTTGTTGAAACGCTCAAAATAACATTCTCCAAGATGTCTGGTGAGGATTTAATATATAAAACAGCCTATTTTAACAGCCAACCTCAAACAATCATTAATAATCTTGAGATTGCAGAATCACTTCAAGTATCTAAACAAAAAATCTTGAATTTTGTAGCTCAATGGATATCTGAAGGCTCGGGCTGGACTATTCAATCTGTTGATAGCCATCATCTTAATGTAGTGAAATATGAACCAATAAAAGGCTCCTCCTATATTCAGCTACCATATGAACTAAGAAACAGTTCGAAAGGATTGATTAACATGAAAAATGAGGATAATGAGTGCTTTCGTTGGTGCCATATCAGATGCTTAAACCCACAAGATAAATACCCCCAACGAATTAAAAAATCAGATAAAGCATACATTGAGAAGCTAAATTATGATGGGATTAATTTTCCCGTCAATTTAAAACAGATAAATAAAATCGAAACGCAGAATAAAATCAATATCAATGTATTCGGTTATGAAAACAAACAAGCATATCCTATTTATATATCAAAAGAAAAGTATGACAATCAGATGAATTTATTATTAATAACTGAAAATGAAAACAAGCATTATGTTCTAATAAAAGATTTCAATAAATTCATGTACAATCAAACAAAACATAAAGAAAGGAAACACTTCTGTATGCATTGTCTGCAGTGCTTCAGTTCTGAAAGAGTATTGAACGATCATAAGGAAAACTGTATACAAGTAAACGGAACTCAAGCTATTAAAATGCCAACAAAAGACAATAATATACTAAAATTCAACAACTACCATAAACAGCAAAAAGTTCCATTCGTTATATATGCTGATTTTGAAAGTTTATTATACAAGGTATCTGGATGCAAACGTAATGATGATAAATCATATACAGAGGCATACCAAAAGCATACAGACTGTGGATATGGTTATAAAGTTGTTTGTTGCCTTGATGATAAATATTCAAAAACTGTTCAAATATACAGAGGAGAAAAAGCTGTTTATAAATTCATGGAAGCCATGTTAGATGAAGTTAAATATTGCAAAAAGACTATGCGAAAATTCTTCAAAAAACCATTAAAGATGACTAAAGATGAAGAAGAAGAATTTCAACAAGCAAAAGTATGTTATATCTGTGATAAAGTGTATAATGATGATGATATACGAGTGAGAGATCATTGCCATATCACAGGTAAATTTCGCGGATCAGCTCATCAAGAATGTAATCTTAAATTGAGAATAGAGCCTGATAAGATAAAGATACCAGTCATCTTTCACAATCTTCGGGGTTATGACAGCCATTTTATTATGCAAGAGATTGGAGCTATTGTTAAGAAACATACATACAAAAACAAAAAAGGAGAGATCAAAGAGATGAAAATCAATGCTATACCCAATAATATGGAAAAGTATATGGCCTTCATGCTTGGTAATCATTTAACCTTTTTAGATAGTTTTCAGTTTATGAGTTCTAGTCTTGATAAATTAGTAAGTAATCTACCAAAAGAATCACTAAAATATACTTCTGAAATATTCAAAGGTGAAAAGCTAAATCTCATGTCAAGAAAAGGTGTATATTGTTATGATTATATGGATAGCTTTGATAAATTTAATGAAAAACTACCCAAAAAAGAAGACTTCTACAGCATATTGAATAATGAGCATATCAGTGATGAAGACTATCAACATGTTAAAAATGTGTGGAAAATGTTTAAGATTAATAATATGGGTGAGTACCATGATTTATATCTTAAAAGTGATGTATTATTATTATCAGATGTGTTTGAAAGCTTTAGAAAAACATGCCTTGAATACTATAAACTCGATCCTTGTCATTACTTTACTAGTCCAGCATTATCATGGGACAGCATGCTGAAGATGACGGGCATCGAATTAGAGTTAATGACTGACATTGACATGCATCAATTCATCGAAATGGGTATGAGAGGTGGTATCAGTTACATAGCAAATAGACATAGTAAAGCAAACAATAAATACATGGATGAATATGATAAAAAATCAACCTCAAAGTATATAATGTACCTCGATTCTAATAATTTGTACGGATTTGCCATGAGTCAATATTTACCAAAAGGAGGATTTAAATGGTTAACACAAAAACAGATAAATGAAACAAACTTAGCTAAGTATAAAGAAGATTCTAATAAGGGATTAATTTTAGAAGTCGATTTAAAGTATCCTAATGAACTGCATAACCTTCATAATGACTATCCATTAGGAGCAGAAAAAGTTAAAGTAACCAAAGACATGCTATCAGATTATTGCAAAAACATTGCTGAAAAATACAATATAACAACAGGCCTTGTTAATAAGCTAATACCAACATTAAATAACAAAGAAAAGTATGTTTTGCATTACAGGAATCTACAGCTATATTTAGATCTTGGTTTAAAATTAACAAAAGTTCATAGAGCATTAGAATTCAATCAATCGCCATGGTTAAAACAATACATCGATTATAACACAGAAAAACGCAAAAATGCTAAAAATGCTTTCGAGAAAGACTTTTTCAAGCTCATGAACAACTCAGTCTTTGGTAAAACAATGGAAAATTTAAAGAAAAGAGTTGACGTTCGGTTAGTGACTGATAAACAAAAATTATTAAAGCTTGCTTCAAAACCAACATATGTCTGTTGTAAAATATTCAATGAAAACTTAGTAGCAGTTCATAAAATTAAAGAAACACTAACTCTCAATCGACCTTCTTACGTTGGTATGTGCATATTAGATTTAAGCAAAACTCTTATGTATGATTTTCATTACACTTATATTAAAAAGAAGTATGGAGATAAAGCTAAGCTTTTATTCACAGATACTGACAGCTTAACCTATGAAATCGAGACTGAAGATGTATATCAAGATTTTTGGAGTGATAAAAATAAATTCGATAACAGCGATTATCCTGAAAACTCTCCTTTTTTCAATAAAACAAATAAAAAAGTAATAGGTAAATTCAAAGATGAGGCTTCATCAGTGCCTATATGTGAATTCATAGGCCTACGAAGTAAAATGTATTCTTACATTAAAAATAATAACAAACAAGAAAAAACAGCTAAAGGTATTAAGAAAAATGTCATCAGACAAGAATTAAAACATGAAAATTATAAACAGACACTATTTGAAAATAAACAAATGCGTCATACTATGAAAACTATTCGGAGTATAAACCATAAACTTGGAAGCTACGAGATTAATAAAATATCACTTAGTTGTTTCGATGATAAACGGTATGTACTTGATGATGGTATAAACAGTTTAGCATATGGTCATTATAACATCAAAAATAGAGTTTTAGTATAAGAGATGATAATATAGATATAACTGAATGTTGAAATGACCCATCCACTATAAACGCACTAAGATGCAAGATTTTTAAAAAATAGTATAAGAGATTTTTTTATTTTGATTAAAGGGTTTAGCAAGGGTTGGTTTTTAAGGCTTGGTTTCACAGGCTTGGTTTTCTAGGGTTTGAATTTCAGTTTTGGATCCAATATTTGATTCCAATATTTGAATCCATTTTTGATTCTATTTTTGATTTCATTTTTGATTCCCGTGTTTGATTCTATTTTTTGATTCTATTTTTGATTCTATTTTTTGAATCCAGTGCTGTGCAGTAGTATAGGAGTTGGGGATGTAAGAGATTATAAAAATTTTTATGATCTCGTACCCCCAACTCCTATACTACTATTATTAGCATTAAAACAAAAAACCAGTTCTTGCATTTTGAATTTATTGTTATTTATCCACCATGTCATTTTATTATTTATTCTGTAAAAATGTGTGGTAATATTATCAGCAGCTACATTATTTAAACACTAGATAGTCGGTTAATCACTTGTGTATTAGAGTACCAAACACTTTTTGGCTCGAAATAGCACAATATTGTCAGATGCAAGGCTGAGGTGGCATAACAGAGTTACATTCATGTCTGACATTACATTTTTGGGAAATTTTGAATGATTATCATTAAAACTGAGCTACTGGCATTTATATTTCGCTACAAAGAAATAATAATTAATGCCAGTTCTTTGACAAACCTGCAAAATTCAAGGAGAGTCAGTAGATATGAAAGTTGAAATGACATTCATTTTTAAATATTGCTTCATTCTCATGTTGGGTATTAATTTTAAAACAATTATACACGGAAGATATTGGACCAATATTGGAATGGCAAAAGAGTAGAAGGAGATATTTTTTTTATTTTTTCAAATGAAACAACAGTTCTGTGGTGAGCCATTAATTATTATTAACAAGAATTTTTAAAAATGAGTATGAATTAAAAAAATAAAAGAGTAAGGCCGGCCAGGTCAGGAGCTTGAGGAAATTAATTTCACACTATAAACTACACGTATTTTCAATTTCTGTCCTTATGTTTATTTAAAAAAACTAGAGACGCTTTCTACAGATTTAAATGCTTCGAACTCCATGCAAGCATGAATTGCTAAAAACTGCTATTTGTGCGCTTAAACCTCTAGCCTATCGATCTGTGCACAGGATTCTTCTGAAACTTTGCTTCGCCTTCGAAAGCGAATGCACATTTTGTATCTATAGCCTCATTTATTTTAATACGAATGACGACAAAAACCTAGTGACGTAGTCTAAGAAGAGAAGCATCGTCCTCTTCAACGTACATGTTGATGTACATGAACTAACACTGAACAAACTCTTTATACAGGCAACAAATTAAACATGGACGACTTCGAACGGTTTAGCAAGAAGTGACCTACATCTGACACTGCTGCACAGACTCACAACACCTTACCTGCAACCTTGAATACCTGACTGAGTTTAATTCCCTTCACTTTCTCGAAAAAAAAAAACTTGTTGTACGCTTCAAATCTTCAATGAATGAATTAACGGAAACTATGCATGGCCATGCATGTGGTTTATACCGCGACTCGAGTTGACAAATATCCAATTCGCAGTTAATGCTTCAAATAATAAACCTCAAACGCCTCCCTGACCTCCCTGAATACCATTTTAAACACATTTTCTTCTGCCTTAGACTTTCCAGTCGGCTTAACCGCCAGAATCAACTAAATCGTTGCTTTTGAGACCATCTTCTTTGACTTCTTTGTGGGTTTCCCCGTAGCGGCCGCCATTTTTTTTGGAGCTGCACACGATTCCATATAAGGGCAAAAAAATCCGCGTTCCTGATTGGTCAGCTGGGAGCTCTAATAATCCCCAGCTTTGTCCCAAGGTCATAAAGGGAAGTTAGACGCTTCGGGGTTATATGCTTCTGATAAAAGGGCAAGAAAACCTGCACAAAGACCTTACGGCCCAAGCATGGACAGCAATAAATGTCGAAGAGACCACCTGTGCTATCAACAAAAGCAGTAACTGGAAATCACCTGGAAAGGATAAAGTCTCCAATTTCTGGCTTAAACATCTTGTCAGCCTACATGAAGACTTAGCAAAAGCTTACACCAAGGTTGTTGAACACCCTGAAGAAACACCAGAATGGCTTACTGAAGGTGTTACATATCTGCTACCAAAAACAGAAGAAACAAAAAACCCAAAGAACTATAGACCAATTACTTGCCTTCCCATGATGTATAAGATTCTGACATCCATCATAGCAGAACGAACATACACGTTCTTGAGTGAACACCAGCTCCTACCATCAGAGCAGAAGGGCTGCAAGAGAGGGAGCTACGGATGCAAAGACCAACTCCTGATAAACAAGATGATTCTGGAGGACTGTAAGACCAAGAAAAAGAACCTATCCACAGCCTGGATAGACTATAAGAAAGCTTTTGATAGTGTACCTCACACGTGGATAATAAAGTGCATGGAAATCTATAAGATCTGCCCGGTGACTGTCAACTTTATCGCAGAAAGCATGAAATGTTGGAAGACAACGTTACACCTCAACCACGTTGAAGGGTCAATAACATCAAGGCCTATCAATATCAAAAGCGGAATCTTTCAAGGAGACTCTCTCTCTCCACTCCTATTCTGTCTCGCCCTCGCTCCACTGAGCTCATTATTAAAGGCATCCGCTTATGGTTATGAAGTCCAAGGTAAAACAATCAGTCACCTTTTCTACATGGACGACCTAAAAACCTATGCAAAAAGTGACAGCCAGCAAACCGGCCTACTCAATATTGTAAAGACATTCAGCGATGACATCAAGATGGAATTCGGGCTGGACAAATGTGCTAAAGCTGCATTCAAAGGAGGAAAGCTGACAGAAACTTCCGACCTGCAACTTGACACTGACACCTGTATCAAGGAACTAGACCAAGAGAACACATACAAATACCTTGGTGTGGATGAAAGTGATGGTGACTTACAGTTTTAACATAATCGACTGGAAGATGAGTGAAATCAAGAGATTAGACACAAAAACAAGAAAACTACTCACCCTGTCAAAGATGCATCACACAAAAGCAGATGTAGACAGACTCTACCTCCCAAGAAATGCTGGTGGTAGGGGTCTTATCCAATTAGAAGCCTCTTACAAAACAACCACGATAGGGCTCGATACATACCTAAAGAACACAGATGATGCCCTAATCAAACTAGTGCAAGAACATGATGGCAGAAAGAAATTGTACTCTGTACAAAAGCAAGCAGAGCAATCCAAACAAGAACTAGACCTACAAATCCCAGACAAACAAGCAGATGAAACAACCACCAAATATGCAAAGAGAACCAAACAAATGGCACGAAATAAGACCCAAGAAAAATTAACAAAGCAGTGGGAGGACAAAGCTCTCCATGGGAGATACCCAAAGAGAATAAAGGAAGCAGATGTCGACCACCACAAAACCAACCAGTGGCTGAAAAGCAGTGGACTGAAGGCAGAAACAGAAGGATTCATAATCGCAGCCCAAGACCAAAGCCTAGCTACCAGATCATACCACGCCAGAATTATCAAAGACGGCACTAGCCCCCTATGCAGGATGTGTAACAAATACGACGAAACAATCGACCATATCGTGTCTGGGTGTCCTGAACTTGCAAAAACAGAATATATCCACCGACACGATAAAGCAGCCGCGTATATACATTGGAAAGTCTGTCACAACTATAATATAGAGACATCAGAAAAGTGGTATGACCATGAACCGGAAACAGTTACAGAAAATGAGGATGTCACAATATTATGGGACATGCCTATACACACAGACAGGAAAATAACAGCCAACAGACCAGATATAGTGATCAAAGACCACAAAACGAAAACCTGTAAATTTA
The DNA here is from genome assembly GCF_052425735.1 of Oculina patagonica. NCBI lineage: Eukaryota > Metazoa > Cnidaria > Anthozoa > Scleractinia > Oculinidae > Oculina > Oculina patagonica. The sequence continues at coordinate 31,653,804 of NC_135758.1, read as the reverse complement.
TTGACATGGCAGTACCATCAGACAGAAACACATCCGTGAAAGTCACGGAAAAACTATCCAAATACAAGGACTTGGAAATCGAAACAAGCCGAATGTGGGGCATGAGAACGGAAACGATACCAGTTATCATTGGAGCACTTGGAGCTATCAAAAAGGGACTAGAGAGTTATATTGGAAGAATCCCCGGCCAAATAAGCATCAGTGAACTACAGAAGATAACCTTGCTGGGTACAGCGCATATTTTGAGGAGGGTGTTGTCAACCTAAAAACTGGCTATCCTTCAGTGCCCCAGGACCATGGTTTGGTCTCGGCGCTAAGGACTTTAAGCAAACATTACGTAAAGAACATAACAATAATAATAAAAATAATAAAAATAATCAACTTTATTTATAGAGGTTGAACACATAACAGTAAAAACTGAAAAACCAGTGGCCCTCTAATATAAAATACAATTAAGAATTAAAAATAATGGTAAAAATCTAACAATCTAAAATTACAAAATTTAGTTTAAAATACGCTATAATATAAAAACGAGGTAAAAATTACTCTAAAATGACGAAATTGATATAAAAGAATTAACTAAAAGGTGAAATGATCTAAATGTTTGTATGTATCTTTAAAAAAATCAAACATAGCCTTCTTAAAACTTACTAAACTAGGCTTGTTCCTAATGATGCTAGGTATAGTATTCCAGAGGCGTGTAGTCGATACTGTGAAAGACCTTCCGCCCTCTGACTCCCGTTTGAATCGGGGGCAGACAAGGTTTAGTAGTCCATGTCTGCTCGATCTTTCATTGATGTCGGCGTTTCTTATCAGCATCTGTGACAAATATTATGGACAGTCCCCAGACAGTCATTTGTATACCATTGATAACCTATTTACATTTGCCTCATGATAAAATGGCACCCAATCCAATTCTCTAAACAGTTGTACGCTATTCGCTTTAGTATCCGCATTTAGTATTACACGTGCTGCGCGTTTCTGAAGTTTAAATACTCTTTGTAAATTCTCAGCAGAGCATGGTGTCCACACGGTTGATGCATATAGCATTGTCTGCTTGATCATAGCATTATAATAGTCAGTTTCCTTTGATCAAGAGGCAGAGAGCGTCTTATTTTTCGCAACACGGCGATTCTCTGCGATAACTTCGTGCATAGATTTTCGACATGTTGGTCAAAGGTAAGCTGGCTGTCAATCGTGACCCCTAATAGTTTATGCGAGCTCACTTGTTCAAGTTCAGTAGAATTTACGTGTAACTGCAGAGTGGACTGTTCCAGTTTCTTGCCCAACCGTTTACCAGTAACAAGCATGGATTTTGTTTTGGATTCGTTTAGTATCATTTTGTTGTCTGCTGACCAGTTCATAATTTCATCAATATCTGTCTGAAGGCCGTTTGAAATGTCGTTGGGTGCTGCCATATAATGGGTGGAGTAGCTAATAGTTGTGTCGTCGGCATAAATATCAGCCACGGAGTGCTGCAATGCTGCAGGTAGATCATTAATAAATACAAGGAATAAGATTGGACCTAAGATGCTGCCCTGTGGTACACCCAATGTTAAGGCCCTCTGGGTAGAATGGTATCCGTCTATGTTCACAAACTGGCGTCTACCACTCAAATAGTCACAGAACATGGGTAGACTCCTTTCGCCTACTCCAAGAGCCTTTAATTTTGACAGAAGCAGTTTATGGTCAATCAGATCAAATGCCTTCTTGTAATCGATAAAAACAAGTCCAGTGATTTTATCATTGACGAGGTTGAACAATAACTGGTCTACCAATCGGATAAGCGCAGTTTCAGTGGAGTGAGATTTTCTAAACCCCGACTGAAGGGGGTGGAACAAGTCATTCTCTTTCAGGAAGTTACACAAGTGTTCACATATGTGTTTCTCCAGCACTTTCGAGAGAATGGGGAGCACAGAAATCGGTCTATAGTTGTTCTTGTCATTTCTGCTGCCGTTGCCTTTAAAAACAGGGGTAACTTTTGCGATCTTCCAGGTAGTAGGAAACGTCTGTGTAGACAAGCAGTGGTTCAGCAACTTCCTCAGCAATGGTGCAATTGCTGGAGCAGCAATTCTGAGTATTTTGGCGCTGATGCCGTCGTCTCCGGTGGCCTTATGGGTTGAAATTGATAACAGTAACTCTACAACCCTCTTCTGTGTTATATTCGGGAGGTCAAATGCGCTGATGCCCTGTCTGGTAGAGGTCATCGTTGAGGGGTCAGTCAGCGAGCTAAGCCCAAGTGCGGCAACCAAGTTTTTCGGTTGATCAACAAAAAAGGAGTTAAGTATCTCAGCAATGCTTTGCTTATCCATGATATTTGTCTCGTTTTCTACAATTTCCTTTATTCGATAGACACTTGATTAGATTCCAAAGTTTCCTAGAGTTGTTCCTGTTTTCGGTGACTTTATCCTTGGAGTAAGATTGTTTTGTACTCCTGATAAGTTGAGTCACTGTGTTTTTCATTCGCTTAAATGCATTCCAATCCCTTTCCGTTTTGCTTTTTCTAGCTTTGTTGAGAAGCTTGTCCCGAGCCTTTATCCCTTTCAGGATTTCAGTGTTGAACCATTTTGGCTGAACTTTGCGCTTTACTCTCTTTTGTTTCAGAGGGAGGTGTTCATCAATAATGTCATTAAATATGTTATACCAGGCGTCGACCACATCATTAGTATCCTCGAACACAAAGGCGCATTCCCAGGGGGAATGTGAATGGCCTCTTGCAGCGATGAAACAAATTGCTCTTTGTTAAGACCTTTTATGTCCCGATAAGTTATCGTCGTGTGTTGATCTTTATTGTTCTTTGAACAATGATGAGAGAGAAGTTGTATGTTTAGGTTTATTGGAGAGTACCTTATTGGTACTTAATTTCGCAGGTACTAAACTTCGCAATTTTGACAAGACAGTATTTACCAGTGTTTTATTGTTGCGATTTCCACAAAAACCTTACAAACATTGAAAGTATGTCAAAAAACGTTTAAAAATACGTTTCGTGGGTCTTCATTTTGGTTAACCTTCAATGCACCCTAGTAAGCCTGTTTACTGTTAACAGCTCTTTTTATTTCTATGGGAAACACAATCTTTACTTAAAATTGAAGAATATCTGATTCAAGTTAACCGGTGGCCTAGTGGTTAGCATAGTTGCTCGTGATGTGTGGGACTCCGGGTTCAAATCCACCACCTTCCGTTTATTTATTTATTTTTTAACATTTCCTTTTTTCTTATTTTCTTTTTCTAAGTGTCTAGTGCAATTATTGCATTTAGCTGAGCGCGCAAGTCCTGAGAACTCCATTCCAGTTCGTAGTTTGGGTTAAATTTAGTGCTGTGTCTTGTGAATTTCTTCCTTGACAAAAAACCCGGAAACAAAGACTTAAAGACCTCGATGTCCACTTAATTCTGCCGTTGAGTATTCTCCAGATTCATTTCCTTCAATTCTAGACTTCAAAAGATGTGTTTTAATCGTTAACGGAGAAAAAACATTGCCTCGAAAGAGCCTACAACAGACGCCATTTTCTTTGTTTGGTCAACCATGCATGAGTAAAGGACATGGGAAAACGAGCCTGCAATGTCGTATACGTTCTGACATCATGGTAAAAAGAAAAAAAAATTCCGTGTACTGCATGGCACTTGTAAGAGTACAAAAAATAAAAACAAAGTTCTCACTAATTGAGTGTTAAGTGCTTTCGAAAAAAATTCAATGTTCCACATGTTTTGAGCCGGGCTCAGTCCTTCTTCTTCCACTAAAGAAGAGTTTTGACAACGTGGCAGTCAGCAGTTATTCCCATCAAAAAGCTGACGGACTTACAGACTTATAGTCCTGTTATGTATTCTGTAAAACATGTACAGTTGTAAAAAGGAGGTATATTAATCTTTTGATGTTATAGAAAATATTAAAAATGTATATGTAATAATAATAATAATAATAATAATAATAATAATAATAATAATACAGAAAATGAGGATGTCACGATATTATGGGACATGCCCATACACACAGACAGGAAAATAACAGCCAACAGACCCGATATAGTGATTAAAGACCACAAAACGAAAACCTGTAAATTTATTGACATGGCAGTACCATCAGACAGAAACACATCTGTGAAAGTCACTGAAAGACTATCCAAATATAAGGACTTGGAAATCAAAACAAGCCGAATGTGGGGCATGAGAACGGAAACGATACCAGTTATCATTGGAGCACTTGGAGCTATCAAAAAGGGACTATAAAGTTATCTTGGAAGAATCCCCGGCCAAATAAGCATCAGCCAACTACAAAAGATAACCTTGCTGGGTACAGCACATATTTTGAGGAGGGAGTTATCAAGCTAAAAACTGGCTACCCTTTAGTGCCCCAGGACCATGGTTTGGTCTCGGCCCTAAGGACTTTAAGCAAACATTGCGTTAGAACATAATAATAATAATAATAATAATAATAATAATAATAATAATAATAATAATAATAATAATAATAATAATAATAATAATAATAAATAGTTTTCCTGTTGTTCCTGTTTTCCTGTTGTTTTTGATTGCTACTCGCGTACGCCAGATTACGTCAAACGCACAATGTAACCATTAGTTTCCTTTGCATTTTAAATCGCTCATTCCAATTTTAAACGCTTCTCAGCTTTTATTCATTTTTAGTGCAGAATGCACTATTGTGATGGTTTGGTGGGTTGGCGTTTGCTAAACCCCTAAACCACTAAACCACTAAACCACTAAGCCACTAAACCGCTAACGCGGTGTAAACTTTTTATCACCAATTAATTAATTAATATCAATTAATTAATTATTTCTGTAAAGGGGGGAGGGGATGGAGAGCACCTGACCGTGTGCCCTTGGTAAATCGGGGAGTCCATTACGATACTTACAATTGAAGAACTCAAGGTATATATTTGTTTCAGAAAGCACTATGCTCTCCTTGTGGTACAATTCTTTCTGGAAAAAAATACTTTGTGCTAAACGCATGCGCAGATCAGTCTTCATCACGAACATTGCGTTTTTCTTCTGCAGAAGGATTCGTGTAGACTCCGTGGCCCCAAGTTAAAACCACAAATTAATTGAATTAGACAGTAAGGCGTCATAGCAGATCATGTGAAATAATTCTTGATATGGCAATGCTGTTTTCTTAGAAAAGGTGATCTAGCATCTCATAATTAATTGATAACCTGATAACATCTGTGTTATAATCAATGTCGCCTTCTTTGCAGAAAATAAATCACGTTACCATAGACATCATGTTACATCCGTTTTCGACAAAAACAAAAGTATGTTACATGTTTTTGACAAAAACAAAAGTATCTCGTTTGCTGTTTCAATAACAAACTGAAATTCAAGCTATCGAAAATTAAAATAACAGTGACGTGTTTAGAAATTTTGTATTAAAGCCTAACGTGGTGTGCTTTTCAATGCGGTTGAATTCCTGTAGAATCCGTGGCGTTAATTTAATTAGACTTAAAAGGCATCACAGCGATCTGCGAGAAAAAAACAACAATATCATGTTACATCCGTCACTTCCTTTCCTTTTATTTGTTCTCTATCGGTTGAACTAACCTCCGTTTTATTTTGTAAAACCTCTGCCGCTTTAGTGTTTGAACATGCTTTCGTGACGGTTCCGACATTTCTTGAAAGAAATCTTCACACTACGTGCTTCTCGGCTTCATGCTTGAGTGAGCGTGTGACGTGTTCACAGCGCTTTCGTAAATCGTAATTATGTATGCAAAAACTTGCACCGGGATTTTCGGCGTGAACACCTGATAACCAGGAAACAAATATCCTACAATCCCAGACATAACCTCTTGGGAAGGTTGCACATATACACCGCAATTTCAAAAACTTCGACATGAATGTAGTCTCTAGGTAGCTACACAAGATGTTTGGCCCCCCTCTCCCCCATATCAATGTTGAAGTATTTCTGAACATTATGATAGACAATATGCTGTGATTGAGGTCTGTAGGTAGACTTCAACATTGAATGAGGGGGGAGGGGAGCGAAAACTTGACGACCTTCCCAAGGGTATTGACGGGGATTGTCTGAGTCGGGCATAGAGCATAAAATATTCCATAACCCAAAAACTATGTACGCTATAAAGCTGAAGTTTGGTGTGGTCAAGGGATATAGTATATTCTTTCTTTTGGTCAAGTTGTAAGCTGAAGCAATAAAAACTTCCGATTAGGTGAAAGACGGTTTAAAAACGGTGTTGTTATTGCGTGACATGTTCTGATGTTTATAAACATTTACCTGTATGGAGTGTGTAACTTATTTGGTTAACTCAAAAACCGACGTAAAATACTGAAAATACTGAAACTGTTCTCTTCATGTCTCATTTCTCCGAACTAACATTGAAAGAAATGCATACAGCCAGTAAGGAGAATTAACATAAACATCTTCGGAGTAGAAGGGTGGAATTATTCGTTTTTGGGATTTGGTATGGTTAGTTCAGTTTTATTGCGCTCTTTAAAGAACACTAGAGACAATGTCATAGTTGTTTCTAAGTGACATTATTATTTACCGTATGCGAACGTTGTGAACAGTTTCCGTGACTTCTCGCAGGCGAGGAATAGTAAACTTAATTACACTGTAAACATTTCGTCTCACAGTACTCCACAGTTCTCCATGAGAAAATCGCGCCAAAGAACGCTATTTTAAGATATTTAATGCAACTTTTCTTAAATATAAGTTAGGCAGTGAAACTCCAAGCAAGTGAGACGAAGCTTTTATCTTGAAGTTACGTTTTTGAGTGATTTTGAACAGTACTCCATTGAAAACTCGAGTTTAAAAGATAATGAGAATGATAACATTTCATTACCTTGTTTTGATGGAGTACTGTGTGTTTTCCCCTTCATAAAGCAACATGTACTTCAAGTTTCATGCCAACGAAACATTTCTTTATAAACATTAACCATGTCCGCGTACTTTCCTGTTAAATCAACTCGGAGCGCTGTAATTTCGGAAACATTAATGGAGTACTGTTGTATTTTCCCGGAGTACTGTTGTCTGCGATACACAACTTGTTAACAAGGTGTTGACAGCTGACAATAAGAGATAACATTTATTATTCGACGTTGTCCAAAACTAAGCGAGCAAAGCAGTGTCCACACGGTACCAAGTTTAACTGCTCAGCTGGTGGAATTGGTCGCCAAAACCGTATGAATTTCCATCTCACATTTAACATCTCTTAATTCCAATGTTGTGAACACAACAATAATTTCCAACCGTCAATCAACTCGTCCAACTCCAATGTTATTTAATGAAAAATTAATTATGTTTACTTTGGAGAAAGTGCCTGCTAATACACAACATCGTCTGAAAATTTCATCCATTAAGATGGCATGTAACACTTTCAATTCACTCCGTAAAGACCCCACGATGTACTACAACGCCCAGTCATTTCACATACAATCCCAGACATAACCTCTTGGGAAGGTTGCACATATACACCGCAATTTCAAAAACTTCGACATGAATGTAGTCTCTAGGTAGCTACACAAGATGTTTGGCCCCCCCTCTCCCCCATATCAATGTTGAAGTATTTCTGAACATTATGATAGACAATATGCTGTGATTGAGGTCTGTAGGTAGACTTCAACATTGAATGAGGGGGGAGGGGAGCGAAAACTTGACGACCTTCCCAAGGGTATTGACGGGGATTGTAGCTGTACTGCGTTTTAAAAACCCTTTCGAAAAAGATGTTTTTTTATTAGATTTGTTCTTTAGTTTTGAGAATCGTCTTTCGTGCAGTTTAAACCGTAACTTAATTAAATTAAACAAATGTCATCGATGTCGCCGTAAAACAAACAAAAAACAAGAGTTTCATGTTACGGCATTTTCAAAGGAAAACAAAAGTATTTTGTTAAAAACGAACAAAAGTGTCGTGTTACGTTTGCAAAGATTAACGTAAGGAACACCTAGGAAAGAATACAAGTAGCCTGTGAACAGTTTTTCCGAAAGTAAAGTAAAGCAAATAAACACGAACATATATAAAACATCATACTTTCAATTGTTCCATATTGCATTCTGCACTTACCAAATCATCGAGATTTTCTATTTAACATATTTTGCTTTTCATTTTAACAACTGTATTATAGAACCTTTTGTTGTAAATAGTTTTGCGCTATAGTTTACTTTTAGAACCTTTTTATCCACATGTTACCTTTTTTAAAATATTATGTGAAATAAAGTTGTTGTATTATTATTATTATAAAATAATAATAATAATAATAATAATAATAATAATAACAACAACAACAACAATAATAATTTTTAATAATAATCAAATAATTTTATTTCTCTATTTCTAAAATATTTACAATGGCTAAAAATACATTCTGACTTAAATTTGAGCATACATTACAACAACAACAATAATAATAATAATAATAATAATAATAATAATAATAATAATAATAATAATAATAATAAATAAACATATTTATGCAGGATGACCATTTCAGTTATAAAAACTGCTATCAACATGGGTCCTGCCAATGAAATAATGGTGTCCTGGTAATCAAATAATGGTGTATTTGTTTTTTGTGGCAGGCAAAGGAAGCTAGAGGGAGCTGGAGGAGCAGAACGACAGAAGGGTGATGACACTGGAAAGAATCAACATGATAATAACAATGATCATGATCAGTTTGAGGACAAAGGGAAGGGAAAACAAGATAACATTTCTCATACAGATGGTCAAGAGAGAAATAAAAAGCAGGAAAAAGAGTACTTTGCCAAATCCAGAGAAAAGAAAATGACTATTGTTTTTCATGCTGTACTTGCACCTCATTTCAAATTTGAAAAGAGTCAAGGAGACAGAATCTTCATGAGGTTTGGTGGAGCTGCTTTTGGAGGATTTAATGACAATGTCGTAGAGGTGCACCCAGAAAGGTAAGCCTAGGCCTGTCATGGTAGTGGTTATTTGCCATGTGCATGGTACATGGGGTATTTTTCTTAACATTTCTTTTTTAATGTGTTCCTAAATCTAATAATTGGAAAATAATGTCAAAGAAGAATAAAGAGAAGGAGGTGGTCACTTTATCGGAAGAGTACCTCAATTTTTGTGGTTTCAGCTTCTTACTTTGTAGCATGTTGTAAGTAAGTAAGTAAGTAAGTAAGTAATTCTGAAAGCTGATGCAATGCCGATGGGATGCGAACGCTGCAGTCGATGGTTTATTGACATGTCCGAAGTATTTTTGTGACAAGCATTTAATCATCGATCATATTTCGATGGACCACGGATATATCCGATCTTCCATGGCTTCCCATAAATGCCCAGCAACACTCGGAAAAAGTTTGGCTGCCTTGTGTTCAAAATGTACATGAAAATAATGGCGGATCGCAAGACGAATTCAGAACCTTCCAAGGTCGTGTTTTTTATTCTGAACACGGAAATTCCTTCTTTGGGACTAAAAAATGGAAAAAAACAAAACACCAATTAATTTTGAAGTGGCTCAAATACCAAAGTTCAGAGTACAAAGTACAGAGTGCTAAAACCTTGCTGGCGAAGAATTTATCTTTCCTTTGATGGCCGCAAAAACAAGATGACATGGCTCTTCCAATGTGGTTTGATTGCAGATCATAGACTTCTTGAATGATCATGGACTTTGTACGGCTTCTGAAGACTTTACAAATCAAATTGGTTATGCACAGTGTTGCTTCGATTTTGGAATTAAGCCATCAAGTCAAAATTTGACTTCAAACATTCGCTTGTGTAAGTAATCAATTTCCATCATTTCAGAATCTTAGGCCTTTCAAGTTTTTGATATTTCGTCGGTTTTAAATACATTTCTTCTCTTGATATGAATGAAAATAAATCTGAAACAGAGTTTCTTTTAAGTTTCTTTGATTTTTCCATCTCTTAAACTTAAAAGTTCGACAGTTTAGGCAACATAACAGGATTTGAGACAAAAGTGATAGCTGATAAGCATCTTCTTTACGGCGAGTCTTGTGTTATTTATTTACATGTAAGCCGCTTTTTGTTTTGAACTGAGAATTATTACAGTACATCAGAAAAGGCAGTTGAGCATTTTTATTGATAGTAAATGAAAGGCATTGAAAGTATTGTGAGTCGAGTTCAAGGGGCGATTTTAAGCCTTTTTACCCTGCTTCACGCTGCTCGAACATGCTGCTTTGCTTCGTAAATAATGGACATTGGTAAAAGAGAACAACATTCCTTTAGGCATTTCTGGATTGAGCAGTTTCTTAAGAATTCTTCCCATATAAACGAAATTTTCATTTTAACGTGGTGTATTTCAACAAAAAGACTATTGCAAGTGTATTTTTCTCCAAGCGTTTAGATCATGAGACATCATGACAAGAGTTGCATAATATCTTTGTGGTGCGAATCAAATGACTGCTCTTTCATAGCCCGGTTTGGATGCTCATGGAAGTTCATGCCTTTTGCCTGGCTATTAGATTCTTTAAATTGTCATAGTTTCATAATGCAAGCGTCTTTGCATTGTTGTTGTTGTTGTTGTTGTTGTTGTTGTTGTGTGTTGTTATTATTGTTATTATTATTATTATTTTTAGTCTTACCACGTGTTTAATCTCGTGAAACAGGACATGCTAACCTTTAATTGTGTCAAATAAAGCTGAAACCACATGTACTCCCGCAAGTGCTTTTATTCTGCAGTGTACTGCTGTCCAATTAACATTGCATTCAATTTTTAATTGTTACAAACTTTAGAGAGAGAAAAGTAATACCATTTATTCAAAAAAGAATAAATGTTTCTTTCACCACTCCCTTGGAAAAGGGAAACTCTTATAAAGCCTGGTCCCAGCAGGAGTCTAGTGTTACCAAGGAAAAATGAGACATGGACTGAGTTGATCTGAAGGATGTTTATATATACCTACAAGTAGCATAATTTTGTTATCCTTAATACTCTGTGGACACTACAGATAATTTTAGAGACTTAAGATTGTACCATAAATTCTTTATACTACTTCTAGGTCACAATTTATTTTTAGCGGAGCTCCAAGCGGCCCAAAGGGCCGCAGAGCAGAGCCCCATACCCATAGAAAATTAACAGAACCATGCCTTTGTTTTTTAATGGTCATCATGGCTAGCGGCATGGTTAGCGGGCGCGTGCGCCTAGCGATGACGTCGCCCCAACATGGCAGCCATATGCCATGGTAAGGTTAACGAGAGCTTAAGTTCGGATTTACATAAAGGGCAAAGTAAAAAAACCGGAGAGCTCCGCTTTTAGGCTTGGCTAAATCTATTTAATGTTCTTTAGATGAAACTTTGTACTGTCCAATTTTTGGACCGCCTTGTGAATTGTTTAACTAGTTTTTACTTTAAATAATGATATTTACCGATCACTTTGTTACAAACATTAGGTAGGAGTGGGGTGGGCAACTCCCGTTCTGTGTGCAGTACTGTTATATTGTGATCTTTATTGTTTGGATCCAGGTACTTGGAAAATGATTTTATCCTGATTCAAGCAAATCTCCTGGTACCATGTATCTATGTTTCTCGCAAAGTCCCCTACAAGTATATCGTATTCAAGGCGAAAAGAAAGGATTCAAAAGAAAAAGAGAAGTACTTGTGGGACTATTTAGCTGGCCAGGGAGCTATGAAGAACCGATGTCTTCAAATACCAAAGGACAGATGTCAAACTGGAGGTATTTTGTGTTATTTTTCTATCAGCTGATACTTAATTGGTGTACACACTGCTATTTCTGTGTACACAATGCTTATGAAACAATGCTCACATTCGTATGACATTAATTTTTCAATTTATTTTTTTAGCAGTCTGGCACCAGTATGATGACACTATCTTTAGTCCACCCAGCTGGTTCCAAAGTATTCGCAACAAGATGCCATTTTTGAAGAGCATGGATGCTGTGGATGGAAGGAACATTGCAACTTGGGCCATGCTACCTCGTTGGGAAGGTTTCACAACAGATGAAGCTAGGACAAGTATGACTGCCTGGGAGGCAGTAGAGGTTGTAAGTGACATAGCTTACTGCATGACGCAAACTCAGGTGGAGGAAGATGGGCGCTTTACAGAAAATGTTCCATATCTCTATAACTTCAGCAGGGTAAGTCATCACTTAAACACGGAACGATCCTATATAAGGAGGCTGAACTGTTCAGCCTGCCAATCACAAATCCCAGTGAGACGATTTCATTGGTTGAGAACTGAAATCAACTGGCTTTTGGAGAAGTGTGATCCAAACTTGTCTTGTTTTCTAAACTAAAAATGGAATTAAATCGGCCCAAGAAGTATTTTATCTAGATTCTCTTGTTACAAAATCGCTGTTTTGTTGTGAGGGTTCAAACAATCGTAAACAAGGCTTAGAAATAGTAAAAGATACATGTAGCTATCATGCATTATTCTACAAAATAACAGAATTTCCTACTCGCAAGTACCTGAGCTAAGCGCCAGTAACCGGAGTATTGGATAAATGCATTGCAAGTAAACCAAATTAATAAATGTTGTGGGCTTCCTAAGAAATAAATTCGTTTACTGGAGTCACCCACTTACATATTGCTGACCACATATAAAGTGAAGAGAGCAAATGCAACTTGTAGTTTTAAGGTTAATATTACAAGGAATTATGAGACACATTTATCTGATCACATCTCATTCATCAGCATGGTGATCCAAAGATTCAAATGAGTGAAAATTACGTAATTGATTTTGTTGTTGTGCGCCGAGACTGGGAGGTGTGTACGAGCAAGCCATATATCTCGTTCTTTTATCCTTTCTTGCTTTGACCTCCCTGTTTGCCCAATGTATACTTTGCCGCATTCACACGAAATATTATAAACAACCCTGACTTGTTTGGTTGGTTCTAGAGTATCTTTTGGTTGCACTAAGTGAGACCTGAGAGTTGTGTCTGATTTGAAAATGGTCCATATGCCTTGTCGTAGGTAGTGGCGAAGAACCTCTGATATACCTTTATTGTGAGGTAGAACGGTAGTAGATTTTGTTGGCTGTTGGTCTTGTTGTTCCTGTTTGGACATGTTTGTACTGTTAATTATGAAAAGGTTTAAGTGGCATTGGTAAACCATCACTAGTGTCACTGCCAGTTCCATTCGTCCCACGTATTGCAAATTTTATCAACCATAAAATATTTCAATAATTGAGTGACAGCCATTTATGGAATTTTTTAAGAAGATGACGATTGTAGTAGTTTCTGCATTCCACATCACTTTGGCTAGCTAGTAGAAATGTAAAATGAAGATTACAAAATAAAATTGTCGATTATAAAAAAGGTAGGTTATGTAAATTCTAGCAAAATACCTGGGAAGTCTCTCTAATGACTGCTTGATACAGCCACGACAGTATGCTAACTTGAATACTCAGTTTAATGATGTATCCATATACTCTTCACATGAGTTGACGCGTTTTTTGTTTTTTCACCCTTTCAGGTTTTGAAGGACTTTTTTAAAACGAGGATTGAGAAGAATGCTTTGCCTCAAACAGAAGATGAAAAGAATATAATTCTTCCCTTGGTGTCATCAGTAGCAATTGCTTACATTATTTACACACATAAAGTGTATCTTGAACCTGACCATTTTGCAAAGCTCTTCTTCTCGTTGATTCTGAAGTCAGACCCCAAAGAGCAAACTTGTACCTCATTTGAAAGGCTTCTCAAACACTTTCCTAGTGAGCAGTGGCAGTAAGTACTTCTTCCTTCAATCTAGAATTATATATATGAATGCAACTGTAAGCATTAAAGGCTGCACATTGTTGTTTAGAAAAAAAATCTGAAGGTTTAGGAAAGGAAAAGATGGAACAATTGTTTAATGGGATTGAGACTTAACAAGCAGACTTACTTTCTGAAGTAACTGCTGATTCTATTGAGATTGTGTGAATATCGAGTGGTTATATTATACATGTACAGAAGCTAAGTGTACTCATATCCACTATTGACAAGTTGATTCACACTCTTTTGTACATCTCCATTGATAAATATGTTGTTTCTATTAATATTTGCTATTTAATACATGCACACGTAAAATAGAAACCTTGGTGAAGCCATTCAAGCCATTTGCAGACATGTTGCCAAGGATCACCGTGATCTTCATGACTGGTTGTTTGCTGTACCACTTGTTCACTTCCTGACCCAGGAATCACAGCCTTTTAACAGTTCTGTGCTACTCATGGAAACCCCTAAAGCTAAGGATGACACGTGGTGGGGAGCAAGTGGATTTAACACAAAATCTGTCAGAGAAAGGACTTTTACAGAGCACAGGTATGTATAACACTGACAACATTTATTGTAAATGATAACCGTGCATTTGCACTGTCTGTAAACCAGCTTCAAGACTGAAGGGAACTGCATACATGTATTTCTGGTTGCGAACTCAGACAAAAGAAGTAAAATAGTATATTTGCTGCTAATACTATAGCCATCAGTTGTTATTCTGCCCTACGAGGCATAGAAAAGTGAAACACAGGGATCCCAATTTCTGAAACTACGAAAGGAAAATTGGTTTGAGAAATTAGGATTTTGACTTTGTGAACCAAATCTAAGAGAAATGACTTTTTGTTTGAGTTATTGGAAAGTTCGAGAAATCAAGTTTCTCGGAAATCGGGATTCCACTGTATGTAGATCATGAAAGTAACATACTAAACATTTAATTAATTAAATTAGTCAGGCTATAATAAACTGAATTACCTTTGTTTTGTCATTGTTGCAGCTGTCCTTCAGTGTTGATGAACATGCTGTCTCCTCTGTTTGAACTGGACCCTCTCTTCAGAAGGACATTTCTTCTTGTAGTTCCTTGCCGAGCATTTGGGAAAGTTGCTTCCTCTGGAAGGTTTACACCTGTTGAGATATACACCACCCTCGCCAGAGTTTTATCAGAAAAGCATTTCATACTAGAAGAAGAGGTACATTTGTGTTTTCTATGCCATATCTTAAAGTCGTTTTTCATAACTATTTCAAACCCTTACGGGATGCCTGTATGGCTCTTATTTTGCACCTATCCATTTTTACTGCATGATTTTGCCTGATGGGTATTGCAGCATCTCTTTCAGAGCCAATATAATACTAATCAAGCTGTGGTTTACATTATATGGCAACCAGTAAGGATAACTAATTTGAGTTTCATGTGCAACTGTAAGGGAATTGGAAAACAGTATGTACAAATTTAAATGCATACAATAATTTACGGAAACTTTCATTTTAAGATGTCGCATTTCACAAGGGCATTTAACACGCTGCTTGGGAGTAAAATTGTTGTTTTAAAAGGTTTCCTAACGTTCCGTGCACTCCTTTCTTTTCTGTCAAATTGCTTTTTTCCTGTGTAGATGGATGCTGTTGTCACCAGCTTAAATGTAATGCAGCAGCAGGGCAAGACACAAACCAGTGAAATTGAAGCCAAAGAGTAAGTTGCCCTGATGTTTCCTAATTAATAACTGAGCAGTAAGTATTTATTGGAAAACTTGATGTAGGTTATAAATATAGACCAAACAAATAGTCTATACTATTTATTTTAATTAACGAAAGAGATGAATATGGTAGTGTCTAGACTCCCAAGGAAGCATGGTTTTGTCACAATAGCATGCAGTTAGTGAGAAGTAAAGTGAGCATGGAAACAAATGATTTTAATATCTAAAAATGCAAGTAGTCTTTAGAATGTGGTCAGGAATCTTATAGTTAACTGATTATTCAAGAAACGAACAACTTATGAAGCCGTAATGATGATGGTCGTGGCATATAGGTCTGGCTTTCAGCATTTTGTCAGTCTCTAGCACAGTTTAGCCGCTCTGGTAATAGTTTATTGGTTAAGAACATATATAACACAGTGACTGGTCAGAGCTCAAATCCAGACATCTTGGTCTGGTATCCAACACAGGAACATATGATTGTTACACCTCTCCACAAGAAATTGTGAGTTTGGTTGAACTTTTATTTCTGTGGAATGCTTTTAAACCACCTTATTTCAAAAGTATATATATTTAGTAAGTAACTATCGTATGAAGTTTGTCACAAGTGGAGAAGAAAGAAAATATTGGAATCCCCAGTAGTAGTCGAATCCATGACCCACCTCATCCTAGCCTGGTCGGAAGCTCTAAGCTTAGCAGTGTGCTACATGTACAGGAGGCTTGTGGCAAGCTAAGTCATTAACTTGGGTCATAGGTTGTTTCCCGTATGCTTAAAATGTTGTATATATGCAGTTCGAATTAAAAAAGGTTGAATTTGTAAATGATTATTTTTCTACTGATCCTGTTTTATTCTTACCAATACATTTAGATTTTCATCTGCCGAGGATCAAAATGCTTACACCCAAGAAGCAGTTCTTTGTGTCAGCTCTTGCCTGGATATTCTAAAGGCTATTTCTTCTGATTGCAATTTTAAACTGCTGTGCGACTGCCTGCATAGCATTGGGGCTTGGGTCTCAGTGCTTGCAAAAACAGCTGTGCTTGATCAAGAAGGAAAACGGATAAAGAAGATAGTGGTGGAGAGTTTTGAAATTGTAAAGAAGTCATTGAAGAGAACATTTTTGATATCCAGTAAGATTCCATGCTACACTACAGCTGAAACAGCGAAAGAGCTGGAGGTAACATTATATTTGTATTTGTATTTCTTCTTTTGTTTAGCTGTCGATTTTGAAACTCAGAGACTTCAGCTACATATTAAATAAAGCGAATATTACAATAAGGTACTTACGTTAATGCAAACGAATAAACGCAAGTGCCTCAATTATTATGTTACGTTCCTTCCTCCTTTCCTTCCTCCCTCCCTCTCTCCCTTCCTTCCTTCCTTCCTTCCTTCCTTCCTTCCTTCTGTCCGTCCGTCCGTCTGTCCGTCCGTCCGTCCGTCCGTCCGTCCGTCCATCCTTGCTTGCTTGCTCCCTAATGGCACTTCAACTAGTTGTATGCCTTTCTCAGGGATAACAACCTTCTATATCAACTGCAATCGGCCTTCAGGAAACACCACTCAACGGAGACAGCTCTAATCAACATCATCGACCCTATGCTGTTCAATCTCGATGACAACTGCATTAATGTCACGCACAATAGAAAGGACACCGTTTATGTGGGAGAAAGGTAGGGGAGATAAGTGTTGTCCTGGACCCGAGACCTGCCTGCCATGCGCGAGGCCAGTACTCAGGGCTAGTGTCAGCGAGTGGCATATAAGACCGTGAGATGGGTGTCACGGGGCACAGAGGCAGGGTGGCGTGTACCTATGCCAAGCTCCTGGAGGGATGGTAGCGAGGGGAAGTGGATGTGCCCACCGTTTCTCACCCAAGCTAAGGCAACCCAGGCATCGCTTCAGTGTGGGACTGAAGGGTTGTTGCCAGCAACACTTATCCCCATAATTTTGAAACAGAATCCTCCCACACTGAGGCTGCTAAGAGAGCTGTATAATTAGGGAAGTGAACGGTTACCCCACCCAGGATGGTGCGAAGTAGCATACTGTTAGAAGCCTCAGACAGGATTCCTTGCG
Source organism: Oculina patagonica (assembly GCF_052425735.1). Taxonomy (NCBI): domain Eukaryota; kingdom Metazoa; phylum Cnidaria; class Anthozoa; order Scleractinia; family Oculinidae; genus Oculina; species Oculina patagonica. The sequence goes on along the minus strand of NC_135758.1, from coordinate 31,636,403 downwards.
TGTAGTTGCCACTCACTGAACTGGTAGATATGCTAACTCTGAACTGGTAGATATGCTAACAAAAAACTATCATTATTAACAAAAATTAAGGTATCGGTTTTAGACTACTGTCCAGGCAGATAGACAGACCAGCATGGTCCAATTTCTGTTTAATAAAGGTGAAAAAACTGCAGTGTTTCGGTGGTAGGCAGCCATAGTAGATGGTACTTGCAGTATAGTAGCTTGAGGGAGGTGAATGTACCTTTCATAGGAGTTGGAGCGCCAGCGGTCAAGAATCTTGACGAGCCACGAAGGTAGGCCGGCAGCAGCTGCTGTCGTGGCTGCCCCAATTCTGAAACTGTGGGTGTTGTAATTTTTGGATTGGAGGCTGCACAAATCAAGTAGAGTGTGTAGGTTAGAGGCCAAGGTACGTCCTGAGAGTGGAACATGGGGCTCTGCAGGGCTGGGGTAGGAGTCAGGTGTTTGTAGAAGGAAATCTCTTGTGGCAGCCACTGCACAGACTTTAGATTGTGAACTGGCGATGGTGATAGTTGAAGATTGCCTGAAAGGGTCTGTCTTGGACTTCTTGATGCAGACTGTGATGTGTTACAGACTGGTGATGTTCGGGAAGAAGGCAATGTCCTCACGGGTGAGGTGCACGTTACATGTGAGTTCACTGCACCTCAAAAAGCCGAAGAAGGCTAAAGAAAAAGCGGCCCAGAGCATAACTGTATCGATATTGAGGGAACGAATGGGGGAGAGGAGTGTGAAAATCCTTTCGAGGATAAAAAGGGTAATGGGCAGATGGTTGCGTCTGGATAGCCCTAGGGTACGTTTGATCCCACGAAGGGTGTTTTGGAGGTGAGGCATGTCGGCAAAGTTGAGGTTGCAGTTGAACTCTACATGTAAATTTTGTATCGCTGCTAGGTAAACTTTAATGGTGTGAAATCTAACGTATTCAGCTAAGTGGGAAACAAAATAAATTAAAGTGACCTCCTTAGCGGGGAGGAGAGGGGTGGCAGGTGTTACGAGACCATATTTCAAACAGAACAGGATAAATTGTTTTTCTCCAGATGCATAAGTTCTTCTAGTGGAAGGTGCCAGGGAGCCCCATAGGTAGGTGGAGACTTTACTGGTTAAATACGAGTCAGATATTCCGGGATGGGGTAGCCAGTAGGCGAGGCTTCTGGTGCCAGCTCCCTGAAACGTTCCATCTGAAAACGAGAAAGGGAGTCAGCAACGCCATTCTGGAGGCCTGCTAGATGAACTGCTGTTAAGGTAAAGGTTCTGGCTGACTTTCAAAAGGCTTTCGATCTGGTTAACCACGACATCCTGATTGAAAAGCTGCGTATCTATGGTCTGGATGAATGCAGCCTGGCCCTAATCGTTCCTTCAAAATCGCAGGCAGCGCACGGTCATCCGCAGCAGTGCACAGTCTTTGTCCCAGGCTCTCACGCATGGTGTACCACAGGATCCGTACTCTCTCCACTACTCTTCCTGGTATTCATAAACGATCTTTCCGAAGGAGTGTCACAACCAACCACAGTCGACATCTTTGTGGATGATACAACTATGAGCTCGTCCTTTCCATACACTGATACTTCTGGTTAATGTTCCAGGCTCTGTGAGAGCACCCGTGAGCTTGAGAACTGGGCTAGAAATAACCGTTTCGAACAAAAGATCGAGAAGACGAAGTCTATGTTTGTAACTGGGACTATAGGCTACGCACTAAGATTGGTAGTACCGGTGTCGACGAGATGATAGTCTGTACTAGCACCGGGGAAGCCTTAGACAATACCACAAGCCACAATCTTCTTGGAGTCCATGTTGATCAAGACCTTAGTTTTAATGAACATGTTGAACACTTACTTCTCAAACTCATTAATAATTCATGACGTTATAAGCCAACCAGAGCGCCCCATTCGGGTCAGGTGGATGAGTTGGAAACTTAATGAAACACCAGTTGAAAATCACTAGTGTTTCATCACGTTTTCATCACTAGTGTTTCATCACGTTTTCATCACTAGTGAAAAAATTGTTCTTAATCTGCATATTCATATATTACTCAAACACAGCTTTACATGAATCATTAATTTTTAATAAACAATGACCAGGAAAAACATTTCAAATTACAAACTGACAAGCCTAAGTCATTTGAAATTAAAGTTTACAGTACATTTCTTAAAGTCGCCAAAACAGACTGGCATAGTATCCATATCCACATTCTGAGAAACTTTTTCTACCTTCCGTGACACGGACTCACTGCTGGAATCGACACTAATTGTCGCACTTACTGTGCAATTCATACTCTTTAAAAACTCCACCAACCTCGAGTATTGGAACATTGACACTTCGCACTCGAGCTCGTTGCCAATCCTCAAAAATCCCTATTGCCCACTTATTTTTATATCTGGTAGACTTCGGTACTGCTCTCTCTACGCAAAGTTCTTCTTCCTCGATTGTTTTCGGGGAGCGAAACCTTCCTTCGGCCATGGCAAAAACAATATGTAAATCCCTTCAAGTTCACAACGCTTTTAGAATACAAATTTGGTGCAACGCGAAACTATTGGATAATTAAAAACAAAAGCTCACAAATACAATGAATGCCGACTGAATACAACAAATCACACATACAAGGCATTTTAAAGAAAAATGGGAAAAAATACGACACTGCATAATTTTGTATTGTTTCTTTAGAGAAGTCATTTCAAAAACTCGTGCATCGTGTTTCATCACGATTTCCAAACACTCGAAAACAGATGAAAGCACTCGGCCGAAGCGGCCTCGTGCTTTCATCTGTTTTCTCGTGTTTGGAAATCGTGATGAAACACTCGCACTCGTTTTTGAAATAGTACGTAAGAAACTAGCAAAGCGTTTAGGTGTTCTTAGGTCAATCAGACAATATCTTCCTCTAAACGAGCGCATACTCTTCTACAATGCAAGTATTAAGCCTATATTTCTGTACGGCGGAGCATTCTGGAGTTCAACATCTAAAAGTAACATAAGAAGAATTTTTCGTCTCCAGAAAAGGGCTGCCCGTGTTATTCTAGGCGTTAAAACAAGAGATGAACGTACTGTAAGTTTATTTAAGAGACTAGACTGGTTGCCCTTTTATGATGAAATTATTGTTAATAAGCTACCTTATTATAGGAAATTAACGCTTGTGTTATTTAAGGTATTTGAAATTAATGCGACTTAAATTAACGCAAATTGAAGGAAAAATTACTTCCCAATAAAGGAAATTAACGCGAAAGAGGGGGTAACATTTCAAAATAAAGGAAATTAACGCGACGAACACAAAGAAAACAAATCTTGTTGAGACAACAGGAACAAGCTTTTTTCAACACTAGGCGTATAATCTGGAATGTAGAGGTTAAGCGAAGGAATCTGACCGCTCGAGCGTTCTTCACAATTTCAGTGCTAACGGCAGATTCTCACCCTGATGAAATAATGCCTTTTCCTAGGAGTCAAGAACGGCTGGACTGTATCGAGAAATTGGGGCCAAAATAATGGAAATTAAGGTCATGGAAATTAACGCTCCTCTTAATTAATGGCCCGGAAATTAACGTTAACAAAAATTAACACGACTTAAATTAACGCGAATTTTTGAATTTCGCGTTAATTTCATGAAGCGTTAATTTCCTATAATAAGGTATGCTTAATTTACAAATGCCTAAATGGACAATGCCCAGAGTATTTAGGGAACAGACTAGTAAGTGTAAATGACATGTCGACCAGAACCTCGTGCTATGGCAATATTACTTTACGCTGTCGTAGGTATAACCGTGAAACGGAAGGTGGAAGAACATTTCTTGTTTCAGCCATAAAATGTTGGAACTCTTTACCTATAGATATTAGATCTATAGAACTAGCATTAAGGCCTTTAAACATAATTATAGTAATTATATTAAGGAAGGTTGTGCCGACTTAGATAGCTTTCCTATTTCATAATTTTTAAATTTTTATACTGTCATACCCAAATTATTGTTGTATTTTTATTTAGTTTTAATCTACTTTATCTGTTTTTCTTTTTTTATTGATAATATATTTGAAGTATTTTTAATTTTTATTCTAGGGAGGGCCACAGGTTTTTCAGTTTTCAACTGTTAAGTGTTACCCTCATTAAGTGAAGTTATTATTATTATTATTATTATTATTATTATTATTATTATTATTATTATTATTATTATTATTATTATTAGAAAGCAGTTAAGGCAGTGAATGTGGTTTATTATAGCTTATCAGATACTTATCAGTGACATTTTTAACTTGGAGTCGATGACTTTTACATCATATAACTTCAATGTATTATTCTAGATTTGGACAAAATTGCTGAACATTGACTGGACAAACAAGGAATGTGCAGATATTTGGAGAAACCATGTGTCAGAGGCATTTAAAATGCGTTTGGAAGAGGCAAGGAGACAATTATTTGTTTTGGGATTATTTTTGTCAAATCTCTAGCATTCTCTTAAAGTAGGGTTTTTAGCTATTTCACATCAAATCACTTAGTCTCAAAATCATGTTTCCTTTAACATTTTTTTACAAATACTGTCAATTTTAATATTTGACTTGTTTGTGATTAAAGGTCACCGGGTTCACCTTAGGCGCATCATTATGCATTTTATTTAAAGCGTATGCACGGAATGCAATGACTGACACATGCATGCATGCATGATTTGAAGTGTACATGTGTTGCACGGACACTGCAAACAAACAGTTTACTCATAAGGAACATGTAATAAATGGGCTCTGAAAAATAGATATCCCTGTTTCTTTGACTTATAAAAGAAAGAAAAATGTGGGAACTATTTAGAAACTGGAATTGGAATTCTTTTTTCCCTGGGTTAGAGATAACTTCTCATTCGCATTTTTTAGTGCAGAATGCACTATTGTGATGGTTTGTTGGGGCTGTCGTCCGCTAAACCCCTAAACCCCTAAACCCCTAAACCCCTAAAGCGCTATGGTGTAAACTTTAATAGTCAATTAATTAATTAATATCAATTAATTAATTATTCCTTGTGGAGGGGGTGGGGGTGGGGAGCACCTGACCGTACCTCTAGGTAAAACCTGGGGCACATCTACGTTACTTTCATATGATGATCTCAAAGGTATATATTTGTTTCAGAAAACCCTTTGCTCTCCTTGTGGTACTACTCGACGTTCTAGGACAACGTACTTTACGCCAAACGCATGCGCAGTTTAGTCTACGTTTTTTTGCTGGAACTCTCATGAACATCGCTTGTATTGCGTGTTTGTTGTAGGATTCCTGCAGACTTCGTGGCGCCAAGTGAAAACCGCAAATTAATTAAGTTAGATTTTGAGACTTTCACAGCGCTTTTGTAATTAGGAATGCAAAAACTTGCACCGGGATTTTCGGCGTGAAACTCCTGATAACCAGGAAACAAATATCCTAGCTTTACTGCGTTTTAAAAACCTTTCGAAAGAAATGTTTTTTTGTCTAGATTTGCTCTTTACTTTTTGAGAAACGGCTTTCGTGCAGTTTTATCTGCAACTTAATTAAATTAAAGTGAAATAATTGGCTTTATTATTGAAAGGAAGACAAATGCCATCGATGTCGCCGTGAAACAAAAAATTTCGATGATTTGGTAAGTGCAGAATGCAATATGGAACAATTGAAAGTATGATGTTTTATATATGTTCGTGTTTATTTGCTTTATTTTACTTTCGGAAAAACTGTTCACAGGCTACTTGTATTCTTTCCCAGGTGTTCCTTACGCTAATCTTTGCAAACGTAACACGACACTTTTGTTCGTTTGTAACAAAATACTTTTGTCTTCCTGGAAAATGCGATAACATGAAACTTTTGTTTTTTGTTTGTTTTACGGCGGCATCGATGACATTTGTTTAATTTAATTAAGTTACGGTTTAGACTGCACGAAAGACACGATTCTCAAAAACTAAAGAAACAAATCTAATCAAAAAACATTTTTTTCGACAGGTTTTTTAAAACGCAGTACAGCTAGGATATTTGTTTCCTGGTTATCAGGTGTTCACGCCTAAAATCCCGGTGCAAGTTTTTGCATACCTAATTACGAAAGCGCTGTGAAAGTCCCAAAATCTAATTTAATTAATTTGCGGTTTTTACTTGGCGCCAAGAAGTCTGCAGGAAGCCTACCGCAAACACGCAATACAAGCGATGTTCATGACAGTTCCAGAAAACAACGTAGACTAATCTGCGCATGCGTTTGGTGTAAATTACGTTGAGTAGTACCACAAGGAAAGCAAAGGGTTTTCTGAAACAAATATATACGTTTGAGATCTTCATATGAAAGTAACGTAGATGTGCTCCAGGTTTTATCTAGGGGTACGGTCAGGTGCTCTCCATCCCCTCCCCCTTCACAGAGATAATTAATTAATTGATACTAATTAATTAATTGGTGATTAAAAGTTTACACCATAGCGCCTTAGCGCGTTAGAGGTTTATCACACGACTGCCCACCAAACCATCGCAAAAGTGCATTTAATTAAATTAGATTTTGAGACTTTCACAGCGCTTTCGTAATTAGGTATGCAAAAACTTGCACCGGGATTTTCGGCGTGAACACCCGATAACCAGGAAACAAATATCCTAGCTGTACTGCGTTTTAAAAAACCTGTCGAAAAAAAAGTTTTTTGATTAGATTTGTTTCTTTAGTTTTTGAGAATCGTCTTTCGTGCAGTCTAAACCGTAACTTAATTAAATTAAACAAATGTCATCGATGCCGCCGTAAAACAAACAAAAAACAAAAGTTTCATGTTATCGCATTTTCAAGGAAGACAAAAGTATTTTGTTACAAACGAACAAAAGTGTCGTGTTACGTTTGCAAAGATTAGCGTAAGGAACACCTGGGAAAGAATACAAGAAGCCTGTGAACAGTTTTTCCGAAAGTAAAATAAAGCAAATAAACACGAACATATATAAAACATCATACTTTCAATTGTTCCATATTGCATTCTGCACTTACCAAATCATCGAGATTTTTATGGCTTATGATAACAAAATTTAAAGTAAAACATTTTGTACAACAGTAAATTGCATTGAAATTCATAAACAAACGTTTTCTTTTTTAAAATGCATTGTTCTTTTCTGATCTCATCATTAAAGCGTGGAATATGTAATAATAATAATAATAATAATAATAATAATAATAATAATAATAATAATAATAATAATAATGGCTTTATTGGAAGAGCTTCCACAGGGTGGCTCTTCGTCTTCCAAAAAGACTAAATTTACTAAGAATTATTACAATATTATATAAAAGATTAAAAGATTATTATTTACAATATTTACAATAGAAATAAAAACTATAAAATGCTAGAACGTCTCACAAAATTACACGAATAATATAAAAATGGATCACAAAAAATAATTCGATTTGTAAAAAGAAATAAATAGGTGAATAAATAAATAAATAAATAAATAAATAAATAAATAAATAAATAAATGAATGAATAAATAAATAATTACATCCTTCCCTTGGCAATCGTGTTTTTGTTGGGACACCTTTGGAAATCTAAAAATTTAGACTTTTCTGACAACTTTGTGTCCAGGAATTCAACGCAGATATAGAACTTCTTGAGCTGGTACGGCAGAGAGGTAATCTAGGAGTGCTGTAGTATGTCATGACAAAAGGGGAATTCTGAAAGAGTGATTTTTGAAAAAGATAGAAGGCATTGAATTCAAGGATGACAAATTTTGCACATTTCAACGAATATAACTTGCTGGCAATTTTAAATAAAAAACCGCTTTTGTTATGACACACTAGAGGTTTTGACTGATTATAGTTTGATAAAATCACAGAGTGCTGACTTCTGTTCGATCCGCTAATTTGGACACAAAATCATCCCTTTTTCCAATTTGGCACTGATGGGGTTCTAGCATCGCCATAGGACGCATTCTACCAATAGAAAATTTTTGTATTCTCGGTATTGGACTAGAAAAAGCTTGCAATGGAGGCTAACGCCGGGGGAATATCATTTAAAAGAGCATTATGTCATTAACATTTGAAAAGATTACCCGCATTAACCTCATTGCAAGCTGGTTCCAGTCCAATACCGAGAATACGAAAATGGTTTATTAAAAGACATTTATCAATTAGACATTTGACATTCGTTTGCTGTGGAACAATACGCTGTTGCATGCAGCAGAGTCAAGATAGTGTCACATTTTACAGACATGCCAAGTGAAGCGTACCCCCCTAGAGTACATTAATGAATTGATTATTTTTAATTTGAATCCGTTAGTCAATTTCAAGAATGCCTATGGGTTGATCAATGTTCGAATCAAAATTTAATTAGTTTCTCATCGTAGCCACCCAATTTGAAGTAAAGAAAAGGCCAGGAATTAAATTTGTCTTACCATCTTGTTGCAACTAATAAGCGTGAACACGTACAGCCTGTGATCAGACTAAAGCTTTTTTCGAACATTGATCCGCGCTTACCTAGTTTTGAAATTGACTAACGGATTCAAATTTCAAATAATCAATTCATTAATGTACTCTAGTGGGGTACGCTACACTTGGCACGACTGTAACAAGAATCTTTATGCCACTGCATGAACATGGCAGGTGTAATGATTATAGGGTCACGCCTAAATGTCCTACACCTTTGTTAGCTGGTGTGTTCTTGAAAAACAAATCTGATAAAACAAAATTCATTGGTCAATATGCTGAATCCCTTCTTTTCCACCTTAGTCATAAACTGGTGTCTGACTCTCAAAGAACATTGATTGTATGCTTTGCAGCATTTCAAGTTCAAATGATGATGCGTGCATCAGAGAGAAACGTTTTATTTTATTTGTCTGTATTCTCTCATTTTGTTGTAGTGTGATTGTAATGGTTTGGTTGAGATCTTCACTAAAGCAAACATGGCAGCCCAGCATAACCATGTTCAAGACTTGGTGTCTGAAGTAACATTCAGAAAAGTTGAAGGCATGCTTCAGGTATAGAAATGTAGTGTGGTCTTACTTATTGTTTTTTTGTTAACTTGAATTTATGCTTTGTTGTTTTTTCTTAAACAGGGGTTGTATGTGGTTATTTCTGAATTCTTTCTCTTGAAATTTTAATGACTGTCAAACCATTTGCAGAGAATGTTGTTTTCCACCTTATTTTTACTAAATTGGAAATAGATGTTAAAATCACTCCACAACTAGCCAGCATGTTTGACACTTACATGCATTGCAAGTGTGGCTTAGCTTAAAAATAATTCAGTGAGATGTTACATTGATCTCATGCTCATGCTCTTGTGACTTTCTTTTGGTCATTTTGAATAAAAGATAATATACAATCACTGCTAAAAGTTGTGGTTTAATTTTGGCTAATGATTTCATGCACAATTAGGAATTTTTAAAACGTGTGCAGTCATGTTGGTGTTGATTTGCAGGGTAACACAGTTGCCAATTCGTTGTACCTAATCTGACCACTATTCATCTGTGTCATTGTCATATAACAACAACAAAAACAACAACAACATGCATTTATGTAGCGCAGCTACAAGCTAAGGTTTGTTCAAGTGTATTTTACAATAAGTGACTTGTGACTTTCTCATTTTAGAGGGGAAGTGAAGGTGAAAAAGTATTCAAGAACCTTTCTGTACATGGGCTTGAGTCTCCCCAGGCCTCCAAATGTGGTGATCTCCTTACTCTGATGCTAACAAGATGTTGGCCGCAACAACAAGGTGGTGTTCCATGCTCATGTAAAGCCATTCTCAAGCAAGTGTTGACGTGGAGACTTTGGCCCTGCTTTCTTCAAAGATTTGGTAATATAATTTGAAAATTAACATTAATTGCATTAATTACATACAAATTTCGTTTGGATTACTGTGTATTATGTTCTAGGGTGTTGGTTACATTTTACTTACTACAATTACAGTTGCAACCATATCTAACAGATTTACTAAGCATTTTCTACCGAATGTGGCTAAGTATAGCCTTTTTCACGTAGAGGAGAGCTAAAAAGGGTTTTGAAATATGTGGACTATGGTCTGGATTTAAGGGGGCTCTGGCCATCACCTGTTGTTTGGCTGGCTTAGCAGCATCGGAATTTGCACCAATAACATCATCATGAAGAACCATACTTACTAAGCAACTGATTCTATGGATGTTGCATGACTTATGATTTTTCCTTTTACAGTAGCATTTCCATTGTCTCTCCAGTTTTGATACATACTGTGGTTATTTCATGTGTCCTCCAACATTTAATATTTGCACCTGATTGCCGAGATGATGTAGTACATAACTTTCTGTTGAGCACGATGGTGCTGTATCCAAGTTGTAATTGCTTCATCAGTATGTTGAACATCACAGATTTGTCTTTCAATTTGCTGTTCTTGTTATGTTGGATTATTTTTAGGTAGAGAATCTGACTATCGCCGTGTATTGAAAGAAGATGGACAAGAAATTTTGATGAAAGCTATTTCATCCCTTGAAGCTGCAGTAGGATCCCTGAAGGACGGAACTATAGAATTTCAAATGTTGATTCTACTTCATGATTACTCGGAAAGATTTCTAGCTCTTTGTGGGCATATTAGCAAAGAGGAAGGTAAATTGTCTTTGTTAAGACAGTTGTTGCATCAACGTTGCGTCGAGCTGACTGCATTTCAGGAAGAACGGGATAAGGTTTCTATCTTCATAAGGATGTGCTCACTTATCAAACAAGGTAACAAAAAGATTTTATTCGAGTTTTGGGACAAGGCTTGACAAGGCAGGAGGTTTTGTTATTTGTAATCAATCCTGTCATTCCTGTTCTTTCAGTGAATCTTGATAAGTTGTCACGAAAGGCTGTGATGGATGCTTCCCGCGTGTTGATTAAAGATCTTGCACAGTCAACGATTGTTGGTGGGAAAGTGTTGCCAGTGGTGACTTTCTTTGCCCTTTCTCCAAAGGCAAAGGAGATGATTTCATCTCTCAGTCAACTAAGTGACAGCACACTACTAAGGCAGTTTTGGAGGGACCATGGTGACAAAGCACTCAAAAAGATTGCAGAAAGAGAAACACAGAAAGCGTACCTTAGTGTTGCGGATGTTGTGGAGCTGGTTTGGACTCCAACAAATGCGCAGCTGCAGTCTTTGCAAGACCAGTTCTTACATGGTTCCATTTCCTTCAGAGAAGTGGACAAGTTGTTCAGAGTTTTTAAGGACGACCAGAAGTATGAAAATCTTGCCAAAGAAATCAGGCTTTTCACCTTGAGAAATGACAGTACAGCTCAAGCTCCAGATAGATTAATCAACAGGCGTATTGAGCAGATACAGCAATACTACAAGTTACACAGTTGCATTGATGCTGCTAGGATTATCTTGGATTTCAAGACAAGTCTTGGTCTTCAAGGAAATTTTCAACTGGTAGAAGACTTACACAACCAGGTTTGTTTGAGCTTTATTTTCCTTTCTTTATACACAATTTGCAACAGTACCTTTTCTAAAGTACAATGTGCTGTTCTCATTTGTAATTTTCCTTACTAATTTCCTATAACCTATACACTGCTTTAAATGTAAACAAATTTAATGGGGTGCTTAGTAAAAACAGAACAGATGGTTCTGTATCAGTTTCATTATTATTAAATGAGGGGCTTTATTGGCAGGATTGTGCTGTCAGTTATGAATATTTCATTGCATTCAGTCTCCATTCTGGGAAATGAAGGATTTGAGGTAGACGTAGCAATAATAAATTATGTACACCTGGGAAGAGAAGTGGCGTTTGTCCCCACCAGATCGGTAGGAATGTATAAAATGTGTGATGTCCATGGGTTCTTAAAGCTAATTTTATTTGTTATTTTTTGTGATTTCTCGATGTAGATGAACAGTGAATTCAAACAAAGGCCACTGAAAACTATGAATGCAGCACTGCAAGAGGCTGGTAGATTACTATCCAGAGTAAGCCCTGACCGAGCATGCTGCCTTGATGCTGTTACCAAATGTCGACCTTTGATCACTTGGCTAAAGGACACTATCTCCGGTACGTGCTTATAAAAATGTTATATAATGTTTGATTTGTTATTTTCATTAACAAGATAACTTTAAAACTAGCAAACACCGAACTTCTTCTTTGCTCTATAGAACCCAGAAATAATCTGGTAAAATAAACTTTAATCTATAATAATAATCTGCATTCTTTGGAAATGCTGCTTTTTATGTTGAATGTAACGGGTTCTTCTCACACATGAAAGGCAGGCAGTTGTTATTTTTGTCGCCCATTGTCTGACTTGTTCACACACCCATGCTTGAGTTTCATTTCTTCATGTTTGTTCTTGTATGATTGTATACTTGTATGATTGTACACTGTGTACCTGTATATTGTATACTGTATAAGTTTTTAAGACTGTGAAGTTGTTATTGTGAGAATAAAGGTCAGGCTTGCCGCATTCTTGACATGGCTCCCAGTGGTGTGTGAGAATTGTACTTTAGGGTAAACAAATCCCATTTAGGATATAAGTTATGCAGTATTTCCCGCATTTTAAATTGTAACGATGTTTATCAGCACCCTGGCAAATTTTGCACATTCTCTCTCACTTTTCAACCCTGCCGAACCACAAATCAAAAATCATTGCTTAAAAAATTCTTTGCTTCATCCCAGTTCTTGTAAACGCTTTTGCAGTCCAGATAAAGCAAATTGGTGAATAATCAGTCTACTGGCAATTCTTTTTTCAATTCTTTTTAAAAGTATTTTTGTGATTTAGAAAAGTGCAGTTACTAGAATTGTTTGTGGATTGTAATTGTGTTGCAAGGGAATACTAATCATATTCGACAAAAATAAACTGCAAAGTTAACCCTTTAAGTGGTTGCTCTCTGAGCTGATTGGTCAATTCAAGCAGAAAAAGTTTTGTATTATACCTTTTTTGTTACTATAGGTCCTCAAGAACTGAAAGTGCTTGTGGATTTGGCAATCATATCAGCTGGGGAGACAGACGTGGAAACTGCCCGAATAACCTGCTTACATACCAGTTGCCTGGGATTTGCACCACTTATCTTTGACTTGAAACCTTCCTTTGGCTTTGATGAGTTGATGAGGACTTGTGAACCAGTGTGGAGTGCAGTAGACACGGATCCCAAACTCCCGCAAAAATTGGTAGGGCTAGGTATTGTGTTATTGCCCTGACTACTTCTGTGGAGTTATACTTCTATCAACTTAGATCCTGCCAGGAGAATAAGTGTAGTTCCTGGCATTATCTGTCATTACTGGTGGGAACTATAATTTCACATTGAACATGGAATTTGTTTTTCTGTAATTATAAATTTTTCAGAGGAGAATTTCTTTTCTTTTAAGTAAACATGTTAACCATAAATTTCTGTTCTGGATTAAACCCCTAGTAAGACAGCGAATCAGCTTCTGACAAAGGGGTGGTCAGGTTGGGATAACATGTGCCCAAAACGTTTTCACGCAGAAAAGGTTCGAACAGGAGGACATTTTTCACTGTTTTTCTTACACTTGTCCTATAGACAAATGTCCCATTTTGATTGATTTTTTATTCTTTTTATGTCTGCAGATTGACACTAGCCGTCACATGGAATGGTTGCAGAGTGTCAAAACATCTCATGGTTCCGTGGCCATGTCCTCTCTCATGGAAGCTCAGACTATTAATGAAAAGGGCATCTACTGTGTTGGGTGTCTTAACGCAGAAAAGAGTTCATCAATAGTACTGGAGCAATTAACACTTGATAATGTGATTCGACTCACAGTTCCAACAGGTACAAACGGGAAAACCAAAGAATACACACTTGATGGTCTGAAGGATTTGCAAAGTAAGCTGATGCTCATTGCTGCCAAGGCATCACAAGGCAAAGAGGAAGTGGACAGATTTGTTGATGTAAGTTTAGGATGTGGATTGTTTTAAGCCTAATATGGTAAATAAAAACCCAGAAGAAATGAATCAGATGGCCACAAGGAGTGGGGTTCAGATGGAACACGATTTCGTTGAACCAGTAATCAATCTTGATTTAAGGCATTTCGTATGACATTTACTTTAAAAACTACTTCACCAACGTAGTGCTGAAAGTATATGTACCTGTCCAAGCTGTTCAAGATCTTTCTTGGCTATCCCTTGAAAAAAACTGTGAAAATGGATTAGTTCAGTAGCAGAGGCAGTGGAACTGAAACGTACTGTAAAGCAATTTGTGGTTACCTGTATTGTAAGGATGTTTCAAATGTGAATACCTGGAAGACCAGGACACTGAAGGGTATCTTTCACAGAAGCCCAATATTATATACTTTATATAATTTCCTTTTTTGTTGAAAATTAACAGATTCTGCAATGTGTCCTGCGACTTGCAACGGTGTACACTTCTCTTTGCAAAGCTGGTGAAGTAAGTCACCTCAAGTGGAGACATGAATTTCAATGTACGCCAAAGCTTTCTACCAACCGTTCCCTAACAAACGAGTTGATAAATGAAAGTGAACAGATGGAGCAGTGTCTTCAACAGTGGAAAGATGAACTACACGCCAAGCGTTTACAGTACAGTGAATTAAATCACTTCACTACGCGGCAGTTGCTTTTCCTTCGAAGCAAACTGGCAGTTGTTCGAGGCAGAGGCCCCAGAGCAGTGGATGGCATACCACTTGAGGTGTATAACCTTTTGGAGAGTGTGTTGCCAGGCATTGACCCAGCCACTCTGAAGTCTGTGCTAACATTTTGTGGTATATGCTGTCAAGAAGCTGCCCAAAATATCACAAGGTCATATGGTGCCACCAATAAAAGTCAGCGACCTAGTTATACATCAGACAAGCCTGGGCTATCAAAGAAGCCACAGCCTTCAAACACAGAAATGTTCCAGTCACTTGTGGCCAAGTTGGAGTTGCTTGGTTACTCTGAAGAGGTTGCCCTAGCAGCAATGATCTCATGCAAGGATGCGAGTGAGGCTGATCTCATTGTGTGGTCTGTCCAAAATAGCGCCAAAGAAGATCTGATTAGTGCTAAGTATTCAGAGGCACTGAATGACCCACGATACTCGCCCTTAGTAAATCGAGATAGCACCACATCTTGGGAACAAGAAAGGTGAGATGTACATGTATGTTATGTGAATCGTGACCATGACTCATTGCCTAGTTCAAAGTGAGATGTACATGTATGTCATGTGACGTCTTTTGTGTTTACTTATTGCAGTTTTCTTTGGGAAGGACTTTGGCTATGCCACTGATTTTGAGAGATGATATAGTGTAGTTTTTAACTCGGAAAGAGTTGTAGTTAGCGAAGTGAATTTCACTCCTTCCCTCCTTCACTCGTTTCCTGTTAGACATAGGCACGCAATGCGTGCAAGTGTTTTAAGGCCTCTAGAGAATCAGACCTGTTCTCTGATTACTTACTTTTCTAGTTAAATTACATAATATTAACATGCTTAATTGCCAGCCGAAGCATTGGTTTAATGTCAGTTTTCTTGAAATAGACCAAAGCTTAATTTTTCCAATATTTTGCCTAACCTTCAAAAATCAAAAAGGAAAAATAAAGAGAAAGAAAACAATTTGCAACGGATGGGAACTCTATCTCTTGTCCTTTCGGCCTGCTCTTGATGAGCAGCTAGATGAAAATCAAGCTAAGTGAAGTGAACTGAAGTGTAGAATGTTTAGCGTAATTCGTTTTGGCAAATCTTTATTTGTCAGTTTGTTGGTCGATTCTTGTTTCCAAATACATTTTCCGAGTTTTGTGGCTTATAGCCACAGTTATTAGTAATTAAGAGACGGAGAATTACTTTTGGAAAACAAGCACTCCCTCCCTCCCTTCCTCCCTCCCATCCTTCTTTCCTTCCTTCCCACTTGTTTTGTGATGCACCTAACTGTGCTACTAACACAGCGTTTCCATTTAGTCATTCAGAGGAGGATATGGCAGATGAGCCACACCATTCGTCAGAACCAATGGAAGCTTCTATCACTCTTGACCAGACAGCAGATGGGGAATTTCTGAGCCTTGATGAGTTGGGAAAGCTTTTGCTTCATCTCACTTCACAAGGTTGGTTGATTGTGTTGTATGCAGTAAGGAAAATACTATTTGCGTGGAGGAGTTGTACACATAAGTACAAGAGTATTGTGGTATTAAAGCCAACAACAAAACAAAACCTTCCAACCAGGTGAGAGCTTGTTGTTTGGCTATTACTAATGAACTGTACCACGGCACCACAGTCCTTCAAGTATTATTTGCACACTACCTAAGTGTGATTAGCACTACCTAAGTATTAGAGGCTGCTAACAGGACTACCTAACACATGAACTGTTGTTGCGACAATTCAACAGGTTCAATTCACAACAAGTTAAGATTTAAGAATTTAAAAATATCACAGTCAAACTATCTATTGTTAATTGCAGGTTCTAAAAAGGGACGAAGACGCTACCCTAGATACGTGAAGCGTGGAAAGCCAAACTTTGTTGTTGTTCCAAAAGGTAGCAGCCAGATAGTTTCTTTAGTTTTCCCCTCCTTTCCATCCTTTCTGCCTCCGTCATTTCATTGTTTTGCCATATGTTTGGGAAACAAGTGTTTGAAGCATATTTGCAGTTATTTCCACATCATTTATTTTATCATTCTTTACTTATATGAACTGGTCCCTTTTTTGGCCACAAATTTAGTGCCTAGGAGTCATAATTAATCAATTATTACACCCTTGCATGTTGTTTTTTTTTTTTGTTCATGGAACATTCTCATAACAGATGACATTTTTGGAACTGTGCTGTCCTTATACATGCATGACACCTCGCAGTCTCTACCCACATCTGAAGAAGTCTTGATCTGCACTTCTGATACAACTGCAGAAGAGGTGGGTATTGAAACTTTCTGACGTTTGTTCTCTCAGTTGCACATTTTGTTAATTAAAATGTTAACATAAAGTATAAAATAATCAATCAGTTTTCTTCTGGGCGCCTTTGAGACTAAAGTTTAATACCGTTACTACAATCGCAAATATTACTTTCAGTTGAACAACAGTTCTAAAATGGGAGATTTTATTAGGTCAAATCATGAATGATTAGATTGGAGAACGTGTTAGATTGGAGAACGTTAATCTCGGTTTGGCATGCTAATACTCTGTGATTGGTGAGTTAAATTGGTGCAAAACCCGACACATTATTCTAAAGTATTACATCACTTAACATTTATGTTCTTTCCTAGATTGAACTGTTATGGCGACGATCCCTTGGAGACCATGATGGCAGATTGTTTTGTTTAGTGAATGTTGACCTACTGGACTACAGTGTTTCCCAGAAAGCTGCTGATGCCCTTGGATTTCTTCTACAAGAGCCTCAATACAATCGCGATGAGGGTAATCTAAACTTGTTTACTCTCGACATTCTAGTAATCTAAACTAGTAAGCTAACCAATGTCCTTGTCATCCCATCATTAATGTTCTGTCCAAATAACTGGTGGAGGTAAAACAGAAATTGTGTCTGCTAGGTTTGAAATATTTAAAGCCCTCACAGGAACAAATATTTTGTTTGGTTTGTTTACAGTGTCGTTGGTGGTTTTGTATATTTGTTTCTTTCAATTTCAGTTTAATCTCTTTCAGGGTTATCACTTGTGGTTATCTGTAGCTCTGAAAATGAGGACAGAGCTCACATGGCTGCAGCTCTTGATCAATATAGGCTTGGAACTATTCCACATTGCGCAACACCCAAGGAAATCAGGCAATATCTCAAGACACAGTTCAAGCCACAAGGTCAACAACGTGGAAGGTTCAGAGATCGGACCATACCTTGGACTCCTGCTGCTGCATTAGACAAAGAGGGGTCTGTAGTATAAGCAGTATTCCTAAACAATAAAACGATAGTGATAAAGAAAGTCTCATTTAGTTTACTATGGCGTAGATGAAGAGAATTTAGGGATAAGAGTTACAGACGACAATTTGATAAATAAATGTCAGTTTTCCAAATATGCACTGAATCCACTTTTGGTTAAAAGAAATGAGTGAACCTAGAAAATAAAAGCAAGGTATTTTCAACTACTAGACATTCATTTTTTCCCGGCTTTCTGAGCAAATAGTTACTTTTCTTGTACAGACTGGCTGTGAGAGTTCTGTCATCTGAAAGAGCAGGAGCTGGGAAGAGCTTGGTAGTTCGTCGTCTCAGCGAGAGCTTACCTGGACTTAAAAACAATGATGCAGTGATGGACTACCTAAGAGACATGGAGACAGATGTGCCACTTTGTATCAGTGTGCCAATTTACGGACCTTTTGTACATCAATGTGTCATTGCAGAGTCCTTGTTACCCAACACTATTGTTCCTGATTTTCCGCTTTCCAGAATTTTTCATCTTGATGTACATCCATCGGTAGGGCAATACTTCTTTATTCCAAATTCTGTTATAGGTATCCTTGCTTTCAAGGATTTAAATACCTCATTTTTTTCTCCTTGTGCCTGGATGGGATATAGTTACTGTTTGCTCGAAAATTGACCGACTTTGATGATGTTTTCTCAGGTAACAAATGGCCTTGACACACTTCTGTTCAATCTCCTGGTCCTTGGTGTCTTGAAGAGTAGTAGTGGTCAGGTCTGGAGGCGGAGATCCTCTGATCTGTATGTGATTGAACTAACTTCAGGGACAGCCCAAAACGAAACTGTCGAAAGAAGGCTGCAGATCTCCAAGGTATGTGTTGCTGCCAATTTGGTGCCATCAAACACATAACACTAAACTAGCCCTTAAGGGATAGTAAACATGCTTTTGTTTTGCTTGACAGCGTGTTAGCTCCAAGAAAGTTGTAGCAGAACCCTTTTACAGGCTGCTCCCTACTATTCATTGTGGAACACCAATGCAAACATTATTTCAACTTAGGACGAATCCAGTTGGTAAGAAAATGAAATTGTATCATCTCAAAAGTATTGAAAATATCATAAAGAATTGATGTAACATTACAAGTAATGTGTCAGTTAGTGTTATGCTGCCCATTTTCAATGCACATTCTTACTGATGTAATAAACAACAGGCCCCAGCTGCTCAAAGGGTGGATAACACTATCCTCCAGATAAATCACTACCTGGTGGGAAGCTTATCAGGTTTTGTATGACAGTTCTCCTCTGGATAGCAGTTTATCCGGTGGATAGCGTTATCCATCCTTTGAACAACTAGACCCAGAGCATCAAGGGACAAAATAGTTTAGCAGTGTTTTTCCAACTGTACTCTGATACTAACTGTTCTTCTTCTTATTCAGCTGGCAACAGTCTCAACCCACTGTTTGATAACGGAGAATTCCAAAGCTCCCACGTTCAGCGTGCATTTCAGTACCTTAAGTTGTGGGAATCAGCTGGCGATAGTCTGGATCATTTCTGGTTCCTACCCGGTCAAGTGATGGGTGACCATGCAGAGTGTATAGAGACACTCACCAGGTGAAACTTCTTTGATTAATTTTTTGTGTGAATACTGATTAGTAACCATAAATTGCATTACATGCCCTGGAAGTTCATTGTTTTGTTATTCAATGGATCTTCTGTGACTTGTGGGAATTGCAGCAGGAGGAAGATAAGAAAATTACAAAACTGGTATGAAATTCCAACCCAAAGTGTACGAAAACACTATTATACAATTTTTCAGGTCACACCTGTATGAGAAGTTCTGAAATTTTTGGGAATGTGAAAACGAAAACTATGTTTGGTGAAGGTGGCAGAGTCAACTTGCTTTAATATATGACACGATTGGAACATTGACTTACAATCACTGAACTGGTGTGCCAAAACAGGCCATTTCCTTGGGTAACATGTGTATGCAACCAGTACTTCAATTTGAACATAAGCCCCCAAAGAAGAAGGGTTAGATGTTAAAACCTTCCAAGTTCTTTGAATAATTGTATTTTCGGTTCGCTGTCACCCCCATAGTGGCCAATTAATGCAGTATTGGGAACCATCTTTGTGCCAAAATGATATCCTTTCCCTTGTGCTCTGTAGCAACATTTTGTGCCAATTTCCGCTCTCTTCCACCATGAATGCCTTCCCTTGTGAATTTATTTTAGAGAGGAGAGCCCCATATCAAATGTTAATGTTGTTCTTTTTCCCAGAAAAATCTGATAGGACATTCTTACTTGCCAGTGAATTGATGGATTGTTTGTTTCCCCACAGAAATTGTGGCATTGAAGATCCTTCATGGGCCGAGTTACGACACTTTGTAAACTTTCTAAACTCTCAGCTCCAAGCCTGTGAGGAAAGTTCATTCTGTAACATGGAATTAGTAGGCGACACTCTTGAGGGTTTTAGAAGCTTTGTAGTTGGCTTTATGATCCTGATGTCGCGGGTAAGAGGCCTTTTTAATAAAATCTCAAACAATCATTCAGTCAGTCTCTTAGGTGAGTAGTATAATAGGCACTGATTAATCCTATTTTTGCCATGGACTCTCATAAGTATGCGGTGGAACACATAATCATTGATGGCTTCTTGATCTCCTGAATAAAACGGGAAGGAATCTCGTTATCCTATAACCAGTGAGACAGGTTTGTCAATAATGTCATGTTTTATTATTATCTCGATTTATATAACACGTTTTACAAGTGGATTGGAAGGCTTCACTTTATACTTGGGTCTATAATATCAAATTATTTTTACTTTGTGGCAGTATCAGTTTAAAGTATTGTGCAACAGAGGCATCAATACTAGTTCTTTTTCCTTTCATTCAAAATCACTAAATTGTTTAGTCTGTAGTTACACATGTTTACAAAGTTCTTATCGCAGAAATTAGGATGAGTTTTTGATAACGATTAAGTTTTGAAACGTAAATGATATATTTCTTATTATTGACTTTAGTCAAGCACACTGAGTATGAAACCATTGTTTGAAAACAGTTCAACAACAATGAAATCTGCAGAAGATAGTTCTTTCATGAGACCAAAGGCGTCAACAACATCAATGTATTCTACCACACGCTTATGAGATTCCACCACAAAAGAAGATTAACCGGTGCCTACCATACTACTCAGGTGTTTGTTGGTTGGTCAGTTGGTCCATGTGCTGGCTAGTCAGCTAAACAGTCCATCCGTTTCTCCTGTCTCACTATATGACTGCATGCATGCACTCATCCATCCAGCCTTATTTCCACAAGAAAACATACTTATGATAAATTAATCCAACTCTATGACTTAAGGCAGTGCAATTGGTCTTAAAAGAAAACACCTTAAGACATCTGTAAATGCTAAAAGTATTGTTTACTACATGCTTTGAAGGACTTTGCTACACCATCCCTTAATTCCTGTGAAAAAGCCACAGACACTTACGGTGAAGATGGCCATGCTAACATTGATGATGAAGGAGCTACAGCAGCTGAAGTTATGCAATTTAGTCTCAGGAGGCACTGGGAGACTAGGTACGATAATGTTCTTTGGAATAAAATTACATTGGTGTGCGTCCTCCCTTCCATTTCTACTGGACAATTTGTTTTATTAATGATTGGCATCTTTCTGAGAGCTTTGGATGGGTTCCATTTTCCTTGACTCTTTGAAATTTTAAAGTGTGAGGATGAAGTTGATAAGAAAAATTTCAAATTTTCCTCTGGCACATGTTGCTTCGTTACAGAACCTATTTCTGCCCTTCACATTTCCTGGATTTTTATTGTCCAAATCACACCAAAGCTATCAAAAGGTTATCAAAGACAAGTCAAAGAGAAAGCTCGTAAATTCCTGAAGAACAGGTTTTGTACTACGTGTTGGGTGACTGAGGTGGAAAATGTAAGGCGTTTTTACCATCATGCAATATGCTAACCACAGCTAGGCAAGTACACAGTGAGTGTAGTAAGGCCATTTGCACTAAAGTGATAATGTTATGATAAATGTTGACAAAATCCCTGTTGGGTGGTGCATGTAGCAATCAAGGATAATGTACAAAACATGTTAGCAACTTTGACCTGCAGGGAGAACGGTATACCGTAATTAACAGTTATTTATCAACAATAATTCATTCTTCGATATTTCTCACAAATCAATTATTTTTTCCCACAGTTCACATCCTTACATATTCTTCAACCAGGATCGCATTACCATGACATTTGTTGGTTTTCACATTGATCAAAATGGCAATCTGATTGACCCAGACCGTCACGTTATCATTCAGCGCAGTTTGATGTCTAGGCACTTGCGCACTGGTCTTTATGTTCAGAAGGTTGACATGGAAACCAACTACGAATCTTGGAGCAAGTACGTATGACAGTGATTCAGCGATGTGTTATTGCATTTTGTATTGAGATGGAGCAGAAGAAAATTTCTCATTTGTTTGCATTGTCTCAGAAATATTCGCGAGTTTTCAAAGGGCTTGTTCTTTGAAGTGATCTAGTGGTTATAAGGCTATGTTATGCAATCTTAGGCAATTTCAGCAGTGAGAAACTAAAACACAGAAAAGCCAAAAGGGGCATGAGTGAGCAAATTGTAGAAGTTCAAAACAGACTGCATTTGGGTAAACTTGAAAAACTTGGGCGAGACTTTTTAAAGATTTATCTTCATTTGTGTGAAATGACATTTTTAATGCTCGGAAATCAGTCGTGTTTTTCCCAATAATTAGAATGTTGCTCTGCCAAGTTAGAGTTTTACGTGATAAAATAGCGTGACCATTAAACCTCGCTTGGGAGTGTCCCTAAATGGTGCACCTACAGTTTGTTTTTGAAACAAAATTCGCAATGTTTATGAATCTTTGTGCAGCACACTTTATGCAAGAAGTGGAAGTTCATTACATGTTGATGACCCCTCGGCGTTTGTTGATTTTAGGGGTGAGAAAATTCAGAAGCTTTGTGGAGTAATGGGTGTTGAGTGGCCGTATGATCCAGATGACTCTTACGAACTTACCACAGACAACTTGAAGAAAATTTTGGCTATCCACATGCGCTTCAGGTTGGATGATCTGTTTGCTAGTTTGCTAGTCCTGGTTAAGTTGGCAAAATGAAGATTAGGTTTTGAAAAAGAAAAAGAAAAAAAAGTCGGGAGGTTTTTCCTTAAGCTGCAACAAGTCCTTGATTGCTTGGTGAAATCTTTGCCTGTTTGTTGAACGTCGTGTAAATGTCGTAGGCAAAATGTTTAATCGCAGAATCTTGAGAACTCTTTCCACCCTAGTCACTTTTGTTCACACTGCATGACCTTGAGTTTGAGCAAAGAAAATAATGATTTGGAAAATTTGCATACAAAGACATGTACGAGCCCTGAATTTGTAGAACAGTTTGTTCAAATATCTTTGTGAAAATTGAGAGAAAGAGATTTTTATTGAAGTTGGTGATATGATTAATAAGGTAGTATAAAAAAGAAAGTTGTCTGATAGTGACTGTTAAGAAAGCATTTTTCTTTTTTTTTCTACTTACGTACACTAAACGTGATAACAATCTTGTTTAAGATGTGGCATCCCTGTGGTCATAATGGGTGAGACTGGCTGTGGTAAAACATGCCTTATTCGGTACATGTGTGGCTTACAGTCCGGGCCTGGTGGACCAAAGAACATGCTACTAATGAAGGTACAGATAGAACGCTATGAGCAGTTTATCCAGTACTTTTTTTGTGAACCGTTCAAATTGAAAGTAATCGTTTTGCTTATCACCATAGTTATCAGTACTAAATATGGTGGTAGGAACAAGTGTTAAAATGCAATTGTTTATTCCAAAGACATGAAGAAGGTTTGTTTCTTGATCACATTGCAATGTCAAGCTAAGGAAGAGGAGGTAGAAGCAGTTAAACTTTAGCTTTAGGAAAGATATTATTGTAGAGAAGCTGTGTACAGAAAGCACATACTTAAGGGCTGGCAAATTATGGTTAACAGGTTCACGGAGGTACAACGTACAAAGACATTGAGAAGAAAGTGGTGCAGGCTGAGGAAATGGCTAGAGTGAATGAAGCATTCAACATCGACACAGTGTTGTTTTTTGATGAGGCTAACACGACTGATGCTTTGGGAATGATCAAGGAGGTTATGGTGGATCGCAGAGTAAATGGCAGAAAGATAGGAGTAGGGCTCAAGAGGTTACAGTTCATTGCAGCATGTAACCCTTACAGAAAGTAAGTGCAAGACTCGTGTTAAGACATTGTGATCGCTGGAAAGCTCAAAGCAATTATTTATTTTCTTTATAGACATACAGAAGAAATGATTCATAAGCTGGAGTCAGCTGGCCTGGGATACCATGTGGAAACCCAACAGACACATGATCGCCTGGGTAGGTCGTAAGCGAGATTTTTGCTCTTATTGTACAGTATAGCATCTCGTTCTTTAAATAAGAAAAAGCAAGGGTTCCTCCCGTTTTAAGATGTTATTACATTTTCTCATTTCATTGACGTTTTAGCATTATCATGATTGTTATCCCATTAGGTCACATTCCTCTTCGACACCTGGTTTACAGAGTGCATTCACTGCCAGAAAGCATGCGCCCATTGGTCTGGGACTTTGGCCAGCTGAAGCCTGAAATTGAGGAGATGTACACACGACAAATTGTCAGCCGATTTGTAAGTTGAAGCCTTTTATCAATGTTTTATATGAGACATAATATCGAAGTTTAAGAGTTGTTTTACTAAATAAAACTATTTTTGTAATTAAACCCTCTAAATTTACAGTTTGTTTCGATGAGGTAATCAGGCTGTCACCTGTAAGCACAATTTAAAAGCGAAGGTTCATGCTTTGTGAAGGCATTTGCACATTTTAGATGTTGGTCTACCAATAACACAAGCTAATGGTCTAACGTTTTAAAATTTTCAACTTAGAAAGTTGAACATTGACTTTCCTTTCATGGTAAAATTGTTCAAAACAACACAACAAATTGTGAAGTAGATACTTTTATTGTTATCTTATAATTCTGAGAAATTAATTGTTTGGGATGATTGGTAAACAATGTATTGAATAATTATTAAACCGTTTTCTCGTTTTTAATAAGGTTTTGCAGGAAAAGAAAATTCCAGGAGAAGCGCCATTGGTCAAAGCTTTGACAGCCGTACTTACAGCTTCTCAGCGATACATGAGAGAACAGACGGTAAGCCTAGCTGATCTACAAGCGCAAACCTTTCTGAAACAGTTGTATAATATACTTCAGAAAAAAGAAAATAAAAGTAATTTGAAATTGGTGTAACAAACCTTTCCCGGTAAGAACTTAAACAGACGTAAGTTATTGACTAAGAGCAAAAGACTTATTACAACAAAATATACCAAATTAGTCTCCCTTTTGTTAATTACTAAAGCAAAAACGCAAACGCTGCATTAGAGTGTTGTATCAGTAATAAACCCCCAATGTTATAAAATCAGGATGCGAGATATTTATCTATTTGCTCTACGGAAGCCACGTCGACGTCCCTCTAAGTTGGACTAATTGGAAGCAAAACGGCATATATAAGGTGTAGGTCTCTGGGCAGTCTAATAACAAAAAAAAAGTTTTAGAATTGCTAAAACGTTGTTTAACAGGCTAGAAGACGTTAAGTATATTTGTGGATTTTGATTCTTGATTATGCAACTCATAAGTAAAAAAAATGATTTTCTTATTTTACCGTACCCAAATTCGCAAGTAGCCAATCAGAAGCGCGATCTACTGTCCTGATATCCTACGATATCAAGTCACTGACCTGATATGCCACCATATCACGGTCACTTTGAAGTAAAGTAGTGTTACTGTAAGATGAATCGAAAAGAGGTTTACCAATAAAACAGAACTTCGTAATTTAATTTAAGCGGTGTTTAGCGGTCGTAAAAAGAGAAAAACTTTCCCGCCAAAACTAAACTTGAGCGCGCTCGCCAATTGCGCGATGTTTGCCGATGAGTACTGAGACATTCAGTTTGAAAAATGGAGTCAGAATTTCCAAATTTTTTGCTTAATTTTGATTTTGAAAATTTAGAGAATGAAACTCTAAACAAACGAGTGAAAAAAAGGCAGAAGAAGAACTTGGTAAAAGTGTTGAAGACCTAGTCAACACAATTTGCAGTTCGTACCTTGCAAGCATGGCTTAAACAGAGCGATAAATATAACCGGAGTTTTGGCTGAATTTGGGTACGGTAAATACCTAATCGTACCTTTTTGGTACGCTTCGGCTGCATATCAGGCTCGTTTGGTCTCGCCATGGGTATTTTGGCTCGACTGCGTCTCGCCAAAAGACGAACCATGGCTCGACCAAACTCGCCTGAAATGCCGCCGAAGCGTACCAAAAAGGTACGATTAGGTATAAAAAGGAATATATGATGTATGTAACAGTTTAATTTCCTTCCTTGATCTTTCTTTAGTTGCACTGCCTTCAATTATGGCATTTTGACCAAATTTACGTAAGTTTTTACATTGAACTAAATTACACAGGATGAGTGTAGCTTTGTCAGCCTTCGAGATGTGGAACGTGCAATGAATGTGATGGTTTGGTTTTACAATCATCGTGAGGCTCTCAATCCTCTTATGGATGATGATCAGGATGAGGAAAGCGATGATGATAGCGATGGTGATAGTGATGATGAAGAAGATACTGGAGAGCAGGATGAAATGGATCAGGTAACTCAGTTCTTGACTTGTGAAGACTTTCTCACGCTTCTATCTGTTTTCACTGTGTAATCCAATGACATATGATATTGAAAAAAAGGGTTTTGATAGGAACGTTCTTAGCATCAATTGTGCCGCAGACATTTTAATGTCCTCAGAAGGACACTGCTTTGGGTCATCTTGAAATGGACTTAACAGAAGCCGAGGACAAAAAAAGGAAATTGACAATGTAGGAAAAACTAGTGTTTTAGCAGTTTTAGCAGACAGGCTGTATTTTGGCAAGTTAAGATGTACAACATGTGTCACAATACGTTTATCTTTATCATATAGCCTCTAGATGATGTCACCCGAGCTCTAGTGCTTTCCCTTGGCGTATGTTACCAGGCCCGCCTTCAAGACAGAGAACCATATCGTCGTGCTGTGGCTCAAAGCTTTTCCAACCCATGCCAGTTACCTGGTGGACATAGACGTATTTTGCAGGAAATTACAAGGTAATGTTGAAAATACATGTGTGATCATGTTAACACCATGACACAAATTTTCATACAGATAAATGGCAAAATGTAGATCAACCGCAGTTTACCAGTTTTACTATGTTGCAGTTAAAATAGGTTGGGTGGCTCATAAGGGAAATACTATTTTTGATGAAATGGTACTTTTCACAACTAAAAAGTTAATAATATGTTTATGGTAAAATGAATACCCAATCACTGGTGAACATTGACTAATCTATAATTTGAATTGGGACATGTGTCAATGGAAGGTTCGACTAAAATTGATGTAAAAAGGATAAATACCTTTTTGTGGTCCTCACAACTTGAAACAGTCTTTATTCTTTAATCTTCTCTCAAGGTGTCAGAAAGCAGTGCTGAATGAATTGGAATTAGGTCATAACATTGCTCGCAACACAGCCTTGAGCGAGAACGTGTTCATGATGGTGGTCTGTATTGAGCTCAGGATCCCATTGTTTGTGGTTGGTAAACCGGGCAGCTCAAAATCACTGGCCAAGACTGTTGTAGCTGACAACATGGAAGGGGATGCCTCAAGATCTGATCTTTTCAAGACGTTTAAGCAGGTAACGTGTAATTAAGTGAAGCTACAGGATTTTGTTTTGGTATAGATTAATTGGGAACAGGTGAAGAAATTTGTTTGTTTTCTATGGGAAAGAGAACCCCTGAGTTACCTCCATGTGTGCATTGTACCCAGACATGTTACTTATAAAACATAGTCATTAGTGGCTAATACGCACTAATCCAATTGGTCCAATGGCTAAGTAATCATACATTGATATTGATTCTGCCTTTCAGGTTCACATGGTGTCTTACCAGTGCAGCCCTCTTTCAACTGCAGAAGGGATTATGGCAACCTTTCGCCAGTGCAGCAAGCTACAGAATGGCAAAAACCCTGATAAGTATGTGTCGGTTGTGGTTCTAGATGAAGTTGGCCTGGCTGAAGACTCACCTCTGATGCCCCTGAAAACTCTTCATCCACTGCTTGAGGACGGAGTGAACTCCACTGATGACATCATACAAGTGGAAGAGCAATTTCCAGAAAGAGTGGCCTTTATTGGAATATCAAACTGGGCTCTGGATCCAGCCAAAATGAACCGTGGCATCATGCTTTCACGTGGTCTGCCAGACGAGGAGGAGCTAGTGGAAAGTGCAATGTAAGATTTATCTAAGGTTGGAGGGCTGGGGCAA
This sequence comes from Oculina patagonica, assembly GCF_052425735.1. NCBI lineage: Eukaryota > Metazoa > Cnidaria > Anthozoa > Scleractinia > Oculinidae > Oculina > Oculina patagonica. The sequence continues at coordinate 31,608,367 of NC_135758.1, read as the reverse complement.
CCCTCTTTCTTATTTTGTCTGAATTGCAGGTCAATATATCCAAGATGATTTAACCACTGCCAAAGAGAGATTTTGAAGACAACAACAACCTTTAATGTACTCTTGCACTTACATGAAAAGATTAATGCAGAGAGGAAATTTAATAAAGTAAGAGTACTGGCTGCCTGGAATAACCATAAGGGATAGTAGAGCCAGGCAGCCAGTTGATATAAGCATTAAATGAAAATAAATTAACAGGTCGGCAAGAGAACAGATTCACACATAAAGAGAAAGAAAAAGAAAAAGCACACTATTAGGGAAGTCTATAAAGTTATTATTACTTATGCATATAAAAATATTAAAACAAGAAAAGCACACAAATGAAAGGTATGGCAACTAATAACACATAAATGATTATAAACATATTAAATTATACTAAAAAAAGAAAAATATTGAAACTTAGACAAGGTTCAGAACCTATCTTTAAACTAACTATCCAATATATATTCCAGGAAATGACACAACAACATTTTAAGAGAATTCTTATACATGTAATTAATAGTCTATAATAAGATTGGTTAACTGATTCCTTAAATTTTGACAGAGGGAAGAGTAGTAAAAGGTCACTTGTGACTATTAAAATTCTTACTTTTTCATTTTCATTTGTATGTTTTGTTTCTTTATTGTATAGAGAACATAGACCACAGCTAACTGTCATTTCTTATTTAGGGGCATTTGTTCAACTGATAAACGCATACAAAGCTTTGTAGCTCCACTTATGAATCCGCTGGCAATGGGTTACAAAGAGCTTTACGATACTCAGAGACAGTCTAAAACTCTGCAGGAGTCCAAAAAGGATGAATTCTTTGGGCTTCGTGATTTTTATAGGTAAGGGTGTATTCAATGATGCTGATGCAATGTGTGATACATTGCTTTTTGAACATTCTCTGTCTTTGTTACTTTTGACTTGTTGATTTTTCTCCATCCCCTTAAATGTTCCTGTCATTGTCTCCACTTACGTTTTTGATGAACTGTTACGTAGGTAGTTGATAGTAGACAACACAAATAATTATTTTTTGCCGTTTATTGAATGTATTGTTTTCATTACTCTAAGCCTGGTAAAGATGGTCTATAAATTGGCTGAGGAGCATGGACGTGAGCCTCGTTGGCCAGAAATAGAACATGCTATCAGAAGGAACTTTGGGGGATTGGATGAGATTGACCCAGTCGATGTTTTCAAGAGACAATTTAAGCAACAGTTCTCATTGGGTGGACGTGACAGGGTATGAGTGTTGGAATTCTTGTTTGAATTTTAGTCATAATGATATCAGCTAGTTATTTGTCTCAACTGTCTTGTTTGCTTGAATACATGAAGTGTCTTGGTAGTGCAGCACTGCGTTGAATATATACCTGATTGAAGAATCTTTGACCCATGAAAAGCATAAACTATGAACAATGAACCCAAATGTTTACTGGGAAATTGAAAAAAATAATTGTTGTCCGTGCAGAATAAACATGATAATATGATAGGTTCCAGAAATCATGCTCTTAGGCTTTTAAAGAAAGAAAACAACGTGATTATCATTCAAAGGAATATTGCTAAGCCTTCCGGGGCTATCTAACCAGAACACTATTGGGCCATATTGTTCATGGTTTATGCTTTTCACATTGTCAACGTTTCTTCAATTAGGTGTTTACTATTTTTCTCAGCGATGTGCGCCCAATGCAAATTGTCACGTAGCTTACTGTGTTTTAACCATAAAACAGCTATGAGCACAGTCTTCTTTTGTCATGTTTTGCATTTGTTATTCTGTCATATGTACAGTAGTAGCACAATCAGTAATATAGAAATGAGGAAGAGTTGGGTTTGTACGAGATGTATTTCCTTGATACTAGTGTGTGTTTATGTTCATGTGAGGATAAGGTATTTTATGGATATTGTTCTCTTTTGTAGATGAGACAGAAGGAAGATGACTTCTCTGCAGTGAACTTGATAAAAGCCAGCCTTGAACGTCAAATCTCAAGAGGGTAACATATTTTTGAGAGTGATTAACACTTTTTCATCTAGAAGGCAGTTCAGTGGTATTTTCTTTTGTTTTGAACAGAGAAAGTCGATACCTGTTGGTGTTGACCGAGAATTATGCAGCTCTTCCGATTGTTCATGAAGAATTGCTAAAGAAAAGAGACGATCCCGTCATAATTTTTGGAAGCAGCTTTCCGAAAGATCAGGAGTACACACAGGTACCAAGAATTGCTACGCAACAGTTCTTTACATATGTACAGTTTACACAACATGAGATCACACTGAAGGATCAAAAAAGTGGAATGAAAAAGAACAACAGTACTCGTAATGCTGAAGTAACGTGCCAACCTAAAATTACGTTACCTTATCGTTCCCCCTTCATCTTGAGGGAGAAACATCGATTAGTTAGTTTTAACTTTCTTTATGTTCTCTCAAGAGCTTTGTAGTCAATGCAAAAGACAAATTCCAAGTCAAACTGAAATCCACGACCTTTCAGTTCATTTCTTGCCCTGTGTGAGCTGTCTTTTGGCTTTGGTAATTTAAACTAAACTGACTGCGAAGCCTTATGGCATTACTGATAGCATTCTTTACATTCAGCAGGCTTTAAAAAATGTTATGCGCTTACTTAACACTCCACTCAACTCCACTGTAGTCTTGCAAATGGAAGTCATCCGTTGTGGTCCACTCGTGTTGTATATTTCAGGTCTGCCGGAACATCAATCGAATTAAAGTGTGCATGGAAACAGGAAGAACAGTAATACTCTTGAATTTAGAGAGCCTCTACGAGAGTCTTTATGATGCTCTTAATCAGGTATGGATTGACGTGATGTTTGTCTATTTTACCTGTGCACTCCTTGGTAGAGCACGATTATTAACACTGTATACTTAAGGAATTTTTTTAGACCCAGTATCATTGTATTCCAAGTCTAAACAGGATTCTTTACCTCAAAGTCGCTATCCTTCTCCATATTTTTCGTTGTAGGTGTCTCCCTGATGATCTTTTTACTGGTCCTTAGCTTCCACCTTTTCTATTCACTTTAATCCCCTTCCATTGACATGAGATGTCTTTTATTCTTTACAAAACATTTAGTACTACGTGTACTTTGGAGGTCAGAAGTTTGTGGATCTTGGACTGGGAAGTCATCGTGTCAAGTGTCGTGTCCATGATGAATTTAGGTAGGACTTGCCTTCTTACTGTTATCTGCCTAGATTTTTCATCTGGGTAATACAAATGTTGCCTTGCACACCCACAGGAATAACTTGTGCATAAAAAATAGAGTCGTTGTCCGTTTTTTAACAAACACAACAGAATGTGTATCTTTCAGTAAATTAGGAAAGGTTTTCTGCTAGTCAAAGGTTCTTTACTCATCTCTCCGTATAAGCCAGGAAGACATGACGTGCCCAAAACCATAGGTAGCAGAGGACACCTCTACTAACCTCCACTTAACTAACTATGCCAAAACTATGTAGTAATTATGAGTGGCCAGTAAAGGCATTGTAATGACTGCTGAAGAGAACAAGGTTAAGTCCCCTTTGACTTTTATGTTGATTTTGGCTTGAAATTTGACCAATTTGTTAAGTTAACTGGTCTTTCTACAATAAATCATCTTAGGTTGATTGTGATTGCCGAAAGAGACGTTGTTTACAGTAAGTTTCCAATTCCTCTCATCAATCGCTTGGAGAAACATTACCTCGTCACTTCAGCAAGCCTCAGTTCTGCACAAAGAGCTGTGGTGGATCGCCTTCATGATTGGGTGATAAGATTTTCTCATGTCAGCATTCCACGCTACCAGCAAATGAGGTACGTTTTGCCGCTTGTTACAATAACAATTCTCAAAGTTGTCATTTTTCACTGTTGATTTGTAGTTTAAGTCAACGCACATATCATGCATCCAAATAGATCCCTGAAATGGAAATGAATTTTGTTTTGTTTCGTATAGGAAATATTTACCTGGTGATGCATTCGTTGGTTACCATGGGGATACTGCAGCATCTGTGGTGCTGCAAGTATGCAGCAACATGGACCAGAATGAACAACAAAATCTGCTCAGTGACGACCATTCCTGGGAGGAGGAGGTGTGATAAAATGATTTTGGTAGCGTTTCTGTTATCACGCTAATCAGTTATTGTACAACCCTCCAAACTAAACTCGTTGTTTTACCAATATAGGTTTTCAAGGAATCACACGAACTTCTGTTACAGTGTGCCACACCTGATGCAGTTGCACGACTGCCATGTACCCAGCTTGCTCAGCGAGCGGATAACCTGTGGGCGACTTACTTCACAGTACAGGAGCATTCAAGTTTGACAGCATTCCTCAGAAATGTTCTGACAACAGAGCAAAGAAGATCAGAGAAAGGAACTTTAATTCAGGTGACACTATTTACCGTGCATCACATTGTGCACCTTTGTCTCACTGGATTGCATGTACCTGTAAACAATTAAAGGAGTCCCACTGGGATGTCTTTATTTTATATTCTTTGAAATCATTGCTGTTATAACAGGTACTATGGTATTGCTCTTTATATGGTGCAAAGAAGCAGGTAAAAATTTGAATTAGATTTTAAAAAATTTGAAGGATTTGTATGTTGGATGGCGAGTCTTACCATCCAGCAACTTTTTTATGTAGTTATTTCTTAGCCAATATAACGGTCTTAGTTTTCACTGAGTAGTTAGCGTCTCTTTAAAGAAAGGAAGACGATGAAAAATTGTATCCGTTTATTATCTCTTTAAAGAATTTTACATCGTTAGTGGCAAAAGTAACATTAGTATGCTGTAGTTTTACAAATGATTCAAGACTTCAAGTATAAACAAAGAAAACGTGGAACTTTTCCGATTTTTTTCATTTACCAATTGTCATATCATAAGTTAATAAAATGTGGCCGTATTTCTATCTGTAGGTGACAACTCATTCCAGGCTGCTATCATCAAACGATTTACAAGACATTTCAGCTTCCACCTCTCTACCATTGTCAAATGTAACGTGTCTGAGTCTACAGCAATTCCACACGGAGCAGCAGTTCTGCTCATCTGTAAGGTACAGGCTTGTACTCCAGTTAAGGCTGTTTCGGTTATTGATCGTGTGACTTATTTTATCTAACAGTTTATTATAGGGTATAAAATAAAATTTGCCCCCCCCCCCCCTTCGCCGAAAAAAAAGCCCCAAAAGGCTCAGACATACAGATTTTACAGACATACAGATAATAAGACCTTTAATCCTTCCCAAAAAAAGATCCTCTTCCTCTTCTCGGAAATAAGCCATCAAAAAAGCCTCTTGTGCAAACTTAAGCCCAGCAGTGTTACTCTAATCTCGAACCTTGACTTAACAGGGACTTCTTTGCCAAACTTGGTGGAAGAGAGGGATTGCTGATTGTCCAGTGTGATGCCGGTGATCTGAGTTGCAACTTGATTCCTTGTGCTCGACACCTGCTTGTGGAACAGAGAACAACAGCAGAACAAGATTTCCTGGAAAGTGTTGGTCACAACCCCTCGTCATTTGTCCACGTAGTTCTGATTGTTCAGCTCCCTCGTCTTGTTGGGGGCTGTCCAACGTTTACTGGTTTTCAAGGAGGGCGATGGATATCTGTTCACATAGACGAACTTCGCCCACCAACAGGTCAAATCCCAGCCATTCAGTTTATGGTGGACCGATCAGTCAGTGAGTTATTTGATGTGGCACCAAGTACCACACAGGTTGATGATATGGAAGTTGAAGAGGAACAGGACCAGGAAGCAGGGACTGACATTGACATGGAGACCACAGCTGATGTTTCCTCCAGAGATACCAATCTGGATAAAGTAGATATTGTCAGCCTATTGAGAAGTTGTGTTCAAGCAGCTGTTGCGAGAATAGATGATGAGTCCTGCCATCCATCACGGTCAACACGCCGAATTGAACTGATGTTGAGTCTTCTTCCAGATTGCAGATCCACAGAGACAGGTTAAATAGTATAACATAGTATTACCATGTCTTACTTGCCAAGTTAGGCTAATTTGTTATGGAAGATGCTTCATTAGTCCAAGTTTATAGTATAGGTTATAGGGTAGATTGTATTTTTTTTTACAGATTTATCATTTGCAACCATCTTGGCTCGACGGATCCATAAACTTCTTCAAGAAAAAGATGAGCGGGCTGGAAGCAAGGCGAGTGATTGGCTACGCTCTGAAGCTCTGAGTGGTACTGGAATCCAAGAGAATGGTACATTCAGGAAAGCTCTGTGGCAAAGAGTCTACTCATCAGTGATTCCAATCCTTTCTGAGGTTATCGGCTTCGTGGACCGTGATTCTAACCTGGAACTGGTGGCAGATGAAGGTAACTGGTTGTCGCAGCTGTGGATGCAACTTTTCCAAAGCCACAGCATGGCTGAGCTTCATTACGATGGCTTTTTGTCACTTGAAAGTGGCATCATACGGGAACGCGTGCCAGTGATCACCTCTGGACATGAAAGGCAGGTGTTCGATTTGCAGTTTCCCTTCTCGTGGTTGATTAAGGAAAAGTTTGATGGCATGTGGAAGGAGGCCTGCAGCATCTCAGGTAAACATTTTAACTTCTTTGATTCTGCCCATTTATTAACCGGGCAGAGACTGGGCCGGGCCCGGTTCATAAATCGCCCGGAATTTTTTCGTCGTAGTAGTAGTCTTGTCGGTAAATCGTTCCAGACCCGCTCGGCCGCTTCCTTGGCCAGGATTCAAAACACGCACTTTTGATATTTACTCGGCAGGAGCTATTAAATCAATCTTCTATTAAAATTTTATCTAAAACCCTGATTTCTGTTAAGCGTGAAATATATGTGTTAATGTTATTCAAGCGTTTGACTCAAGAGAGTACTGGGTTGCGAAACCGGTGATTGTTTTGACAGGTCCAAACCGCTATGTCAGTCACGCAATGTTTTTGAAGCAAGCTTTACGCATATTAAACTGCATTTTTGAGCCAGAATAATTCTTTGAAGATACTTTCCGAATTAATCATGTCCATTTTCATCCGTGCACAGTTGAGCCGGCAAAGTCGCGTATCAGAGACGATTGAATGTTTGCACAGCAAAATAATCTTTAATTCTATTTTGATTCTTGATGAAAAAGCTTTACTTCAGTGTTTACTTACACACTTCCCAAGACTTCAGAAAACAAAATGGTAATGTATAGTTTTTCTACGAAGTATGATGGAATTTTTGAAAGGATCCGTAAAGCCAGCAAGTAAAACAAATGGTTTACAAAATGAAATCTTGGTGCCACTGCGGGTAATTTCATTAATTGTAATTAAATTCTACCACGGCATGCAAAATTTCACGGTTTTGAAATTTTCTAAATCTTTAAGCCTTTCAAAATGTTTCTTGACCCCATCTTGAATAAATATTCATTTGAAACTTTTTTTCGTGTTTCTTTCATTTGTTCAAGTTAGTTGGGTTTTTAGGCTTTTGAAACGAACAAGATCTATTTATAGATTGAGGCACCGTGTGATGTTTTTGATTACCTTGTTTGTCGTAGTAGTTCGCTCGGCCGTTTTCTTCTGTTTCTTGGCCAGGATTCAAATCCCGCACTCTTGATATTTACTCAGCAGGAGCTAAGATTACTCTCCTATTTAAAATTTTGTCTAATACCCTGATTTCTGTTATTAAAGCGTGAAATGGATATTTTTGTGTTTATATTCAAGCGTTCGACTCAAGCGAGAACAAGAGCGCGAAACCGGTGATTGTTTTGACTAAGCTTTTTTTACGACAGTCACGCAATGTTTTTGCAGCAAGCTTCTGCTTTTAAAAACGGCTGGCAGCTAAAGCATTTTTGGGCCAGACTCTACTTTGAAGATGTTTTCTGTTTAGCAAGAATTGTGTCCATTTTGTCCATTTTCATCCGTGTACAGTGGGCCGACAAAGTTGTGTGTCACAGACGGATTGAATGTTTACACAACAAAATATAAACCTTGTTTTGGTTCTTGCTCAGCTCAGAAAACAAAATGGAAATGTAAGTTAGTAATATAATAATTTCTACAAACTAGAATGGAATTTGGATCGGTAAAGCCATCGAGTAAAATAATAGACGGCAAAAATAAAAACTTGCGCTTTGGCTAATTTTACGGCTTTAATTTAAAGTATTCAAATTTTTAATGCCATTCAAATGTTTCTTGGCCTCATCTTGAATCTTTTTTTTTCTTTTTTCACATTTAGTTGGGATTTTTAACAGCATATGTTATTTAGTACGCGTGATCTAATGCATGCCCTTTTTTAGTCTTTTTATTTTCGTTTGTAATTTTGTTTTGAAGTTTTTCTGTTATTCTTGATATTTATGTAACTCGTTTTATTTTTATTTAATTTTATTTATGTGACTTGTTTTTTTCGAGCAAGAGCCAATACTGTAATTTTCTGGTTACTCCACTCATTTTTGCGAGAAATAAATATATTTTTTGGTTTTTCATTCGAGGGTTTTTAATTTCACTCGGAACCGAACGGCGATGAAGAAATTACCTGTTATGTATCACGCAAGCAAGAACTGGCGTTTGCGTGACTGCTTCCCAAAATGCAGCATATAGGCAGGTTTTTCGATCGAAGAATCAGATTGACTTGAAGAGCTGGCGTGTTTAAAAGCTAACAAGAACTGCAAGCAGTTTATAATCGTGCGGGTAATGCTTGACCTCCTGACCTCTTTCAGTGCTTTGGCTTAAAGGCACGGCACCGCACAGTAAAATATTTAGAAAAGCAGTCACTTGAGAAACACACAAGTCGTGTTTGCGTTAGTCACGGAGTGAACGTGACATGAATTTCCTTTACCACGTCATCTTTTTCTTTTTAAAACCACATGCCTAGCCGGAAAAATGCCTGCTTACGCATGCAAATATTTATTTTGTTCCGAATGTTCAATAAAATAACCCAAACCAGTTCATTTAAAAGAAAGCCAAATCACGCCAAAATAAAGAGTAGACTAAGGCCATCCTGGGGCATTGTATTTCTCCGTTTAGCGGATGAGGTGTATCCCGTGCTTTGACACATTCTTGCTGAGCTTGCAACTTACATTTCGATAACGTTTCGATTCTCAAAATACCGTAAACTCAAAACAAAAATTGGGATATCCAGAAAATAAGTCGTTGTTTTGCAATATTTAACACGTTCTGGCTAAATTGTACGACTTATACTCGCTCCGAGCCAAACGCTTGAGTAACACAACAATAAGTATTTCACACAAACAGAGCGCAGAGTATTCAAACAGAAAATAGGTGAATGATTATTTATAGCTACAAGCGAGAGATCGCGTGACATGGGTCTGACGTAGTGGTAGTTTTAAATAGCTTGGACATGTCCAAGCGGTCTTTGTTTTCTCTATGTGATTATATTCAGCCCTCTCTTCTTGTAAAATATGGAATGAAACAAAATTATACATTTCAGAGAGCAGAGTGTTCATGTTAAACGCGAGTGATCGGCTGATCGCTACGGTTTTGAAATCTGTCATGACCTAATGGTTCTTTATTTAGCTTGCACCACTTGTACATGTCAAACTGCGTTGTTTTGCAGTATTCAGTACAGTCCGGGTACGTAATACGGCGTTTTGTTTTCACTCTGAGTCAAACGCTTCAATAAAACAGTTCTTCCTCATAAAATTTCTTTAAAGTGGAGTCTGGCTGAAAAAAGTGCACTGCAGTGACGCTTGCAGTTTCCGGCAAAGACAAAATTGCGTGAATGACGTAGTGTTTACTACGAAAATAGCTTTCACAATTTGAATATTTTTTTTCAAGATAAGACCAAGAAATGTTTCGAAAAGTATTTGAATTTCGAAAGTTTTGAAGCCGTAAAAATTGTGCGTGTCTGAGCCGTGGAATTTATTAATTGGTATTGCGTTCACAATATTAAAATAGTTTGGACATGGCAAAGAAAGCAAGATTTTGCAATGCGAATCTCCAGTACTCGCTCCAAGTCAAGACTTAAATGCCGGACACAAAAATATATATATATATCGCGTTTAACAGAGCATAGAGTACTCGTAAAATTAGACGGGAATGATTTTGTAACACAACTTCCAGGGAGTGAACATTAAAACTTGTACGATTTGAACGTAATATTTCGCAAGTAATGAAAACTTGCGTGACCGTGACCAAGTGATCGGCTGGGCCGCGAGGTTCTGGAACGATTTACCGACAAAAAAAAAAACGACAAAATCTGACACAGATTATGAATCGGGCCCAGGCCCCGCCCGATTAATAAGCTTTCTAATTTTTTATTATTCCTTTTTTGTGTGTGATACATTCTTTTAAAAAACCTTAAACGCTTCTTAGTTTTTAACGAATTATTTCTAATTGTTTGTTTGTTTTGGCCGTAGATCATTTGTAATGCTATTCAACTGTTTGAGTTCATTTATTCAAGATAAGAAATACACAAAACGTATTAAACTTGTGTGTCACAGCTACTCGCCACTAAACTACTGCTCGGCTGGCGCCATCACAAAAGTGCTGAGGAGGGCGGGGAGAAGGGTTAAGAGTAGAATGTGTTATGGGAAGGAGTAGAGTCGAAAGCTGCAGGGGATGGGGGAGGACGGAGTAGGAGGGGAGATATTCGAAGGTGAATGGCTAAGAAAAGGGGGAATGGGGGGAGGTGGGGGGGGGGTTGAATAAAAATCCATGCTTGATTATATCGCGCAACCTTTTTTTCATGGTTTTCTTATCAGAACAGCTGTTCAAAATTTTATGAGTAGTCTGCACTTTGTTAAGTGCATAATAATGATAATAATAATAAATAATAATAATAATAATAATATTTATATAGCGCTATTCAGCTAATCTTCCATTATCCTTGGATAAAATCTAAAATCTAAAAATACCGAGGTTATTCATTGTTCAAAAAAATAGGAAGCCTAAGCAGGAATTTGTTCAAGCATGGACAAACAAACCACAGACTTGTGTGTTTCTCAATTAAATGGTATTTTAAAAGTTTTTGCTGCACTTGCCTAATTAAGTAGTTAAACATTAACCGCCCGGTTTTAAGCTTTAAGCTTTATGCGTCTTGTTGATGCGTCTTATGCGTCTTGTTGATGCGTCTCGCTTTATGCGTCTAATTATGATTTGCGTAGTAGCGATTTTCCAATACCTAGGTTCAACACTGTAAATTATGGTAAACATAGTATTAGGTATTTAGGTCCCTATCTGTGGGGCAAAGTAAATAAAGATCTTCGTAACAAAAAAAGCCTTTTTGAATTCAAAAAAGCAGTTCGGGGCAGTAACATTACTGATGTGTTGGACGGACATTGCAGATGCTACGCTTGCACAATATAATAATGTAACTAATTTTAGTAATCTTGTAATCATTTTCAACTTATTGAAATTTTAAAAACATATCTGTGTCATTTTAACTATTTATCGATATATCTATTTTATAATATTAGTATTTTTATATTTTATATCTATTTATCTATTTATATAATATTAGTGTTTTTATATTTTATATCTATTTGTATAATATTAGTATTTTTATATTTGTATATTTATTTTAGTGTCCCCAATTAGCTCTTTAGCTAAATACCATTGACACTTAAATAAAGTTTATGATGATGATGATGATGATGTTGTTTTTATTTCTAGCCCTATTGTTGCAGTAATCCCGTAAGTTTGCCTTGTAACAGTTAATTTCTTTTAGACCAACGCACATGCGCGTTTTAGGGCAGAACTGAGTAAAAAGTGAATTGCATCATCTCTGCAGTGTGTAAGTAATTTAAACAATTGCTTTCAGGCTAAAAGTGCAGTGAGGAAATTACATCAATGATTTTCTGTAGATGATACAGAGACTCCCCATTAAAAGTTTGACGATAATCAAAACATTCGCAGAGAGACAAGCTGCCTTTGAGAAAGAATATAGCCTGATCTTTTTCTTTCGCTGTTTTCTTTTCTCAATAGCGAGGACAAATACCCCAGTTCAACAATGTTTACAAGACCTCGCTAGTGCTTCCGAAATGGGACGATTGCTTGAAGAAGCTGAATATGAAGGTTATGAAGAGTCTGCAGTGCTGCGTTACCTTCATGACTTTGTTCACATGGTCCACAAACCTATAGTTCCTGAAGAGGAAAAGGTAAGACATGATCAGATATAGTGGAAGCGTTCCTGGTAGCTTACCTTTTGGCACTTTTATCGTAGAACAGATCTAGTTTATGTCTGCAAATCCCTTATAATCCCAAAACGTTTGTGTTATCGGCAATGTACCTTCGAACTTAACATTATTGGAAGGTAAATTGCATACACTGCGTACCAAAAATGATTCAAGTTGTGATTTTTGTATGTTTCTACCACTCGGAGAACTTAAGATCATCTCACACAAGTACTTATTTAATACGTAGTACGTAATGACGCAGAAAGATGTTCCACGTTCTGTATATGGTGCCCACACGCCCATTGCAACAGTTCCCACCTAAGGCCAGGGAAGCCTGCTAAACCATCACAATATTGCACTCTGCGATAAATAATACCCCTTAGTGTTATTGTTGTTCGTTCCTTCACAGCTCATCAGTCAGGCCATTGTCACAGCTGCTCATGAACTGCATGCCGAGTTGGATTCAGCAGATGAATTTGGCCTCACCATCTCCCTCATCCATGTGGTGTATAATGATCGCATTGAGAAAAGATTGACAAACTTTTGCCAGTTAGTGCGGGCTCAACCAGATATTGTAACCCGCCTTCTACAACTTATTCCACCAAATGAATCAGAAATGGTAAGAGTGTTACTTTATAATTTTTATGGAAAGAGTGAAATGTGGAGCCATCTTACCTTCCAAATGACGGATGGTTCCATCCAAATGATATATTGGTTAAGAAAATCCCTTCTAAAAACCCCGTTTATTTCATAGAATGCCTGCTTGAAAGATACAGACAATCGAATCAATCAAGCAATCGCAAAACGGGTGTCACGTGCGTGGTTTCACTGGTAGAAAGATAAAATTTAAGAAAGCATCAAGTGTGACGTTTTATTAAAACCTCTAGGTTCTGGATGCAGTTGCCCTTCGGCTGTGCTTGTCTAATCTTGAACCAAGTGAAGAGGAGTTCGCCGACCCACAGACCCGCCTAGTATGGTGCAACAGAGTGCTGAGTATCAGATCCAGTGCTGACAACATGATCAGTAACCTCTCCCAGTATGGTCCTAAAACAGCTCGCATTCTGCATAATTGCAGGTATGTAGATCAATTTAGGACACAGCAAACAAAAAGTCTTGTGAACCACACAGTCTGTAATTTTACAATGAAGATTCTGAAACCAAACCTTGAAAGGCTGCCTCTTGATGAGGTTAACATTTTCTCACTTAGAAAGGCAGGCCCCAAAGTGGTAGGCTTACCTCATCGTGATATTTATCATTTTCTAAGGGGTTAGTGGGTGGAGATGCTGTTGTGATGACTAACGGCATGATGTTACCCTTTTTGAAAGGGGTTCAGTTCTATATAAACATTCCCATGAAATACTATTATTAAAGTGTCTGAGGTATTTAGCTTAAAAAAACTAATTGTGGACACTATTTACATTATTATATATCTAAGCTATTTAAAGTTAAAATATTTACATTTAAATCCTAAGAAGAAGAAACCGTACTACATAGATAAATAGATAAATGAATAAATAAATAAATGACAATAGAGTATAACATTTTATAATAAAAGTAGGTGAAAGATAAAAATTGCAGTTAAGAATTAAAATTTAAAAATTTAAAATGTATATCGGCTAGCTGCATATGTCACATTTACACTCAGTTTGTATAAGACGTGTGAGGTCTTTTCTCCCAATACTGTTTTTAAAACTCGTGACATTAGGTTTCTCTCTATCACTGTAGTCTAGTTTGTTCCATAGATAAGGCCCGAAATATCGTAAAGACAAAAATGACAAAATGCTTGGGATGGGGGTAATCCTGCAATGGACTAACATTCCATCCAGGGTAGTAATAATACTCCTAGTCACTGTATGCTACAGAACGTGGATTTATGCGGCAGCGCTAAAAAGATAACTCATCTTGTCTTTTCCTTATTGATATTTTGGTGATGTTTGGACAAATGTTGAGTGGACAAGTTACAAATTAATAACGATATCCACTGGGGCATGAACAAAGTATTTGACCTGTTTTTGACCTCCTTTGTCAGGTTCACTTGGCAGAGAGTGAGTGCTGTAAGACTTTTCATTGAGCACACCTGCCCTGGCACTTCAGTATGCCACCCAGCAGACATCAAAAATGCTTTCAAACTGTGGAAGGTAGGTGCTACGATGACATTAGCAGTTAAGAAAGTATATTGTTTTATTTCATTTTCATGTCATATTCATTTTCAGTTGTTATTATTATTACTGTTGTTGTTGTATAAAAGAATCGGCTTTTTAAAACTTAAAATATCCCTAACAAACACAATAATTCCTAACAGGCCTTGGGCGATGAGACGGACTTTACGAAGCCACACACAATGCAAGTAATTGAGAAGTTTCTTGTGGACTGCAGTGAGGCTGTTAGTAAACGGTATACCAGGTAAGAAGACAATGCAATATTGCGAGTACAAATCGATGATTAAAGTGGCCATGCACTTAACTGAAAGTCTTTGCAGAAAGACAGAAAGAAGTTCAGGACATCTGATCTCGCTGTGTAGGGTTATATGTTTGTAAACCCTCGGACGTACAAGCAAATTCATACCCCCACCGTGGTACATGGGGGGAGGGAGGTTGATGGCGCCTCCCCCTAAGGTTTTCGTTCTGTTTAGGCACAGTAAAATTAATTTACACTGAGTAGAAAGCCCGTAGCTTGCTTTACAAGATGACACAATTTTTGTTGTTTATGACGTCATATGACATTATTAGATCCGCCATCTTGAGTTTTAGTATTTCTTAGAAAGTCAGAAAATAGAGGAAATTAATACAAAATCAAGCCAAAAATGGTAATGTTATGTAAGAACATATAAATATATTATTGTTGCAGCTTAAGAAAACTGGTAAAATTCTTTTACATCTGCAAATTTTAAAAATAACATTGATTTTAACAATAGCTAATCACCAAACACAAACTTATTCCGTCACTCTCCTTTGTTAATATTCTCTCACTGAGATACATTTTTATCTCGTAATCAACATCGAATCTTATCGTACTGTTAGTGTAATTTAAGCAGATTATGTGGCATTTACTTTCCCACAGTTATGGTGTAAACACCTGCCCCGTGTGCCTGGAAGGTCTTGCTGGAAAGGACCCTGTCAAAATGCCTTGTGGTCACGTAATCTGCCTTGTTTGTGTTTCTCATTGGATTGAGCGAGAACGAACATGCCCCTTGTGCAAGCAAGATGTTCCAGATGATTTTAAAATATTGTCCACGAAATTTGTTAGGTACAGTGCAGTAATATTTATTCGGTAAAGCAATTTACCCCCACATATTCTTACCAAAAAAATCAAACTTCACATATCTTAATTGCCAAAAGTCGCAAGCTGACAAAAGGAAGCAAGAAGGTCTGCATACGAAATAATGTTTGCTTTGTAATTACCATTTTATCAATGCAATCCCGGGGCCGGGGGGCCAGAGTAACAAGCACCGTTTTAGGTTGATTGGAGACATGGCATGTTTCACATCAGAAACGTTGATAGATAACATATGACTTTTCACTATGGTGTAATGCTAAAGTGAAGTACTCACAAGTTTTTCAAACCTTTTGAGGGGTCACTTAAGACATACCGAAAGGGCACTAGTTTCTTCAACTAAGTTAAGAGCTTGAATTATTTTCCAGTGAATTAACAGATATGAATGCATTAAGGTTAAGGCGTCAAAGCTATGTGCAATTCTGTCTTGATGATAAGGTTTTCCTCACTAAGGTTTGTTCACCATCTGTTTCCACACACTTACAGGAAAGCTGTTCAAGAACATTACGACTTCCGCCGTAGGTGCAATTCATTTTTCATGGAACTTGTTTCATTGTTCTGTTTTGGTGCCAAGGCTGGTGATGGTGTGATGGATCCTGAGGTGTTTACCATGTTAATGAGTTATGTGATAAGAGCCAGTTCTAAGACTAAGGATTTCTCGCCCTTCCCAGAACATGGCATTGATGCAACACCTGTGGTGAGGTCATTCCTGCTACAACAGCTCTTGAGAACAGGGTTCGTTGAAAAACCGTCAGTTTTTGTTTTTTAATCCAAGACCATATTCCTTTTGAACGATAAATTGTAACTGTACAGTTTTGTTCCCTACAACCAAAGTCATGCAAAGTTACAGATGCCGAAAATCGCATTTATTGAATTTGATGTTATAACTTGCATACGATTTTGTAGTCACATGATCTCAGATTTATGGCCAAAATTAAGAGGTTATGCACAAACCAAAAATAGGTAAAAATATGGAAACGGAACCAACTTTGTTCTATAATGGAGTTATGGACGGACAACAAAAACGTAGTTGAAACGTCTGCGTGAATATTGTTCTGGTCACAAACGTAAGTATTTTGATATCTTTGATTGTCAGATATTTGTCGAAGAGAACAGTCAGTCCTTAACTGGATAGCCAGGAGACAAATTGTTTAAAAGATTCTATGTGTTTTCTAATTGTATTTTATTCAGTGACAAGGAAGTCAAAGAGCATTTAGCACACTATTTATCTGAGGCCCGAGGACTAAGACCAGAAATGGATCATCTGTTACAAGTCTGTCAGCTTTTTGTGCACTGTTGGGAGGTGAGCTTTGGAATTAAGTATCAATCTTAATTACCCAATATTGAACTATCACCTCCTACATCTACCGTCCTTCGCCTTGGGTGCTATCAGCACAAAGAAATACAGTTTTAAATTTTCCCCTCTATCATTTCCAATTTGCCATTACAATAATTATTGGAAATAACTCTTTAACTTGCTAATTTTTTCATGGGTTATATATTCGGCCTTTCTCCTAATCCTTACGAGCATTCTGCGTCTTCTCGTGACAACATGATCTTCAGATAACCATTTTAAAATGTTAAAACATTTTTGTAAACATGCATATATATTTGTCTGCCTTTGTTGCAGGACTCTCTTATCAGCTTGTATTCAAAGACCTCAGGCAATTTACTGGTGATGATAAAACTAGCTCAGCACCTATGTGATGAATGTACTCCATTATTGTCCTCAAACGTTCTACAACAACGCACCCGAGAGCTTGATGTAATTGTACTTGAAGGCGTGGCTAAGGCACGATACGCTCTAGCATTAGCTGCCGAGTTTATGTACAAGAGTGCAGTCGAAGACACCAGTCCTTGGAACGATCTGCAAATTCGAAACGAATTGAGAACCCTTTTTGAAGGCGTGAAAAGAATGTGCGACAAGAGTCTGAGCCCAGTACCTCGATTATACCTCCTCAAACAGTTGGTTAGGAGGTTTGGCGTGGAGTCCATTCATGTTTTGTGTGGATTAAGGGTGTTTGAGTGGATTGTACCTCCTGAGAACAGAGACAAACAGGTAAACTGATGTATATCCATCAATACATACCATCTTAACTTGGATTCTGCTCTCCAGCTCAGAATCGAAGGAGTTTGAAGTGCCCATGTACGGGGATTTTCGAGGATAAATCGTTCGAGGATAAAAAGGCTTGAGACCATAAACTTTTTTAAAACATCCTTAGTTTAAAATGATTACAGTCACTATTAAAGTGTCTGTTGTGATGTTATGGTCTTGTAAAACAACCTAACATTAGCGTCTTGTTTTCTGCTTGGAAAATGGTAATATAATTTTTTTTCTTTTTCAGCAAGAGGATCTTGTTCCTGATTGGTTCGTTATTTATGGAGAGGATTACAAAACCATCAGAGAAGCCATGGCTAAGACAGTTTTAAGTGCTACACAGAAGGAGTTAAATGAAGCGTTACACGTATGCGGTGACACATGGTTGACCAAACACTTGGCCCCAGTTGTTTGAAGGCTGGATAACGCTATCCACCGGATAAATCGCTATCCAGTGGATAGCCTAGTATAAATAGTGTTATCCAGCTTTTGAACAACCAGGGTCTAGTACAAATTTTCCTAACAATGTACGATTATAATGTCAATTTTTCTAAAATGTTATTCATAAGGCTAAAAATTTATAAAATTTTAAAAAGAAACCAAACGTTATCGATGTGTTGTAATCATCAGGGGTCAACCTGATGACAACACGTCGAAAACGTGTGGTTTCTCAGGGTCTTTTTTTGTAGCTTAAGGCCCATTGCTTTAAGTATTAGGATAAGAGAATAGTGCATTTGTAATAATATTGGTAATTTGGTCTCAATAACATATAACATTGCCATATGGTCTAGGTAACTGTGAATTTGCTGTTGTTTTTTTTAGAGCACTGCCTTGCCACCAGTTGTACGGGATGTCATGATGCTGTTGTCTGAATACCGTGAAGTGACCACTTGTTATGGCTTCACCTCCACACAGCGACAGCTCTCTGCAAAAGTAAGTGTCATGTTAAAGCTCGATAGTTATTAACCCAACTAAACATACACTTGATTGATGTGGACTAAGGAGCCAGTACGTTCACTGTTAGTCTTAATAACTAGTTCTCGTTTATTATTTCTGCTCATCTCTTGTAGTCTCAGTTATGAGAGTTACAATGTAAATGGTACTTGGACCTATCCCAGAATTGGCATTGTCAGTTTGCTAGACAACGCCTAATATTAATAAATTTTGTCTTATGTTTGGGCAATAAGAATCTAGGAAATCTTGCCTGTGTCATCTCTTTCATAAAGTCTGGTTGTTTGTGAGATGTATTGATTTGTTTTCATATCCAGCCAAACTAAAGCTTGAATCGGTCTTCTTAGCCTGCAAATACAGCCGCCTCTCCTTCGTTCCCGCTACTACGAAGCGCGATGTATTCGCAGGCTACGGTCTTCTCAACTTTAGCCTCCCATGCAGTCGTTTTTAGGGGCGATCGCGTTTTACTCCTCCCCAGTAAACCACGATCTCCCCTAAAAACTATCTCATATTATGATCATTTTGTTCTGTTTTGCTATTTTAGGCCCAGCAGTGTTTTCAGGAGTTCCTAAACGGTGACGCACATCTTTCTGACAGGGTGAGGCAAAAACAAAACATTCAGTCTCTGACCTGCTTGTTGTGACGTTTCTTGCGGGATAGGATATGACATCCATGTAGCTGTTTATTACTACTGCTATATTGTTTTGTGTATGTTTTTCTTAGGTCAAGCCCTTTGCCATTCAACTTCTGAACAACACTCAAGGTGCCGCTGGGTTTCCTGGCGTTCGCGTAGCTCCTGGTCGCTCAGCCCTGGAACAGAACCTGGCAGAAATTGTCATCCATACTACAGCAGTACTACAGTGTATTAATCAGATGACTGTGTGTGAACCACTACGACTGCTTATGGACAATCCTGCAGCCTTGATGGTACGTTTGGAAAAAAAAATGTCCTTTCTGCCTATTGCTTAGATGATAATAAAATGGATTGTGGAAATGTAAATAATAAAGCTGTAAATTTTTAGAAAAACTGAAATTGCAAGGACTAGCATTTATTTTCTAGGGCTCTTTTTTTTAACTTGGCCCGTGCAATTTTAGAAGAGCAAGCTGCTAGTATTCGGTTTCCCTCTTCTCCTCTGACTAACATCAGTGCAATATCCTCAAGTGTGCTATTGTTTTGCTAAATAACTCATGTTAGGAGACTGAGTACCTGTCTGCTTTCTGTCATATACACCTTATTCATAAATGGCGGAACGCGCGGAAGAGTTTGGGTCGAGTACATGAAAGCGAGGCTAGTGAGGCATCGGCTTCGAACCAAAACAAAGGAAAGTATGGCGAATTGAAGTAGTATTTGATAATTCTTCAAATATCTCGTCGGTTAGAAAGCGATTCTTGGGTTTTGGTGACTGCCATTGGAATCCCTGGTTTGACAACTGCATAAACGGTCGTATGGATGCGAAGTCAACACAAATCATGGAAAAAGTTCGTCGCAAAACCGCATCGATCTTCTTAAACTCTTTACTGCCTTGTGTACAGTTGTTATCCGTATTACTTTAGTATCGTTTTAATGGAAGACTTTGGAAGCTTGAAAAATATAGATATTATAGAGACTATATCGATTTTGCACGTCTCTGGATATGGAAAGTAAAAAAAAATCGCCAACATTGTGCGACTTGCGACTACGCAAACAGGTTAAAAATATTTCAGTTCAGTCTATCGTTTTACAAAACTTTCAGCCACTAACCTCGGCATTCGAACCCGAGC
Source organism: Oculina patagonica (assembly GCF_052425735.1). Classification (NCBI taxonomy): domain Eukaryota; kingdom Metazoa; phylum Cnidaria; class Anthozoa; order Scleractinia; family Oculinidae; genus Oculina; species Oculina patagonica. Next base: position 31,588,223 of record NC_135758.1, on the reverse strand, counting down.
ATTCAAATGTATACACAATTTAAGAATCACAAATGGATCAGTATATATGGACAAAAAAGTCAGCAAGACGATTTGGCATCAAAGAAGTGCTTAAATTCTGAATTCAGCAAATGTATCAGAATATTTTCATGTAAAATTGCGCGCAAGAATCTTACCGCTTCGATACCGCTGTATTATTTATTTTAATTTGAAAAGTTTAAAATTTGAAAGCTCGCTCTTTATACCTTATTTCTACTTTCCTTGGCTTAACTTCTTCTTAAATTTAAAGAATTGTTACAAGTAACGTCTATAAAGAATGATCAACCGTTGTGAACAACATTTTAGCTTATTAATGTGTTCGAAGACAAAATACTCAAGATACCTTGTGTCTTTATATAATCGCGATTTTTGCTTACCGTATCGAGAGACGTGTTAGTTTTTTTAACAAGCTCCATAGTCTCTTTTATATCGTGTTTCTTTCCTCTGCCTTCCGGCAAACTTCCAGGGTCTTCCACAAAAAGGAAACTTGAAAGTAGTCTAGATTACAATTGTACACGAGCAGACAGACTGAGAGGATCGATACGGTTTTGCGACGAAATTTTTTCCATTATTTGTGTTGAATTAGAAACCATACGGCCATAACTGCAGTTGACAAACCAGAGATTCCAATGGCAGTCATCAAAACCTAAGAATCACTTTCTAACCGACGAGATTTTCAAGAATTATCAAATACTACTTCAATTCGCCATACTTTCCTTTGTTTTGGTTCGAAGCCGATGCCTCACTAGCCTCGCTTTCATGTACTCGACCCAAACTCTTCCGCGCGTTCCGCCATTTATGAATAAGGTGTTATCAGTGTTATTAACGATATAGAGTTGCAGGTACACAACTTGATTCTAAGAAAACGTGAATGCTGTTTCATTTCCTCCCAAAATTTCTCCATTAATTGCTTATGTTACTTAAGAGCCACGGAAAAATATGTTCGCTTGAGTTATAGAAACATGACCGTCAGCCAATAAAAGGGTGCATTCTCTAAGGGCAATTTTTAATAAAAACCAATTTGACATGTCTCCATTCTTTTGTGTTTTAGAATGCCTTTTTTCCAACAATGCCTGACGACAACCTTCAAGAAGCAATGGCAGGAATGCGAGAGTCGGGTAGCTGGTATCGTAAGTAGCTTTTCATGTGCAAGTCAAAATATTGTCCTGAAAATTGCCGGGGAATGCTCTGTATTGATACTAATGTGTCTTACTGATGTGTTTTGCAGAGTGCCCAAAAGGACATCCCTATTACATTGGAGATGTAAGTAGTACTTGCCTCTTATTTCACTGAGTGGTTTGTCTTTCCTTCAACAACTTCTTTAGAATGACAGCAAAGTCTATTTAGACTTTTGGCATATACAGCCAATCAACCATTAGGGCACCACACCTCCTCTCTTTAAAATCAAAACTCGTGTCCCTATTTCTTTTAATTAGACACTTTAATGAACAGTAAGCGCTTTATGAAAACGTTCTTATTTGTTGTAGTGTGGCCGGCCAGTGGAGGTGAAGATTTGTCCAGAGTGTAAAGTCAATATCGGCGGGGCCGGATATAATCTCTCTCAAGGAAATACTGCGGCTCAGAGGTAGGCACGTGATTGTATTTTATTTTATGTACGTTTCTTGTTAGTAGGAAACTCGTGCACATGGTTTTCTTTCTGTTTAATCCATATACTAGACTTGCCTAAAAGTCGAGCTCACACAGCGTGAAGCGCAAGCACCAGGGCCTATTACACCACCAAACCGGAAACGGGAAGCGAACGACTTTTAGAAAGTCTATCCATATACTAGTTAAATTGTTTAAAGACCAGTAAAATTAATGTCGTCTTACTTCTAGTATACTGTTTTGCCTTTAATAGAACGATGATTTGAACTTGTCCTTCAACTTTCGAGAGACTCTCTTATTGTTTTTTCTTTCTTCCTCCCTCCCTTCGCTCCCCCCTTTCCTTCCATCCTTTCTTCTTTCTTCCCTTTTTCCTACCTCCCTCCCTCCCTCGCTTTCCTTCTTTCCTTCCTGCCTGCTTGCCTGTCTGCCTGCCTTTCTTTCATCCTCCCTCCCTTTCTAAACAACATCCTTATAACTAACGGCTGCTCAAATAAAACAGAAACTGAGAAGAAAAACTCTAATCACCCTATCTTCTGGTTTGTAGAGCTGATCGAACCATGACAGGTCACATGCTTGGACATCCTAGTACCAGGCCCAAAAGTCTTGCACCAGAACGGAACTTATCACCAGTTGTTGTTGGCATCGTAAGGGTTCTTATGCACAGTGCTATGATCGAGGGAGCCTGTCGGCAACCACAGGTTAGGTTTTTAATAAACTGTTCGATTTGCTTTGGCCGAGACAGGTTACTAAAATCCTGTAATTTTTTGTTGGCTCCTCCTTTGTATCACAAGAATACACGCAAAGTGTGTCAGTCCTGTAGCTAAGTGCTTAGAGCATCTGACTCGGTATGCAGGAAGTCATGGGTTCGACTTGCGCTGGGGACTCAAGATATCTTAATTTAACATAACACGGGACATATCACACTAGTCATATCATCCTTTTTGTTATGTGGGTGTCAAATACCCTTCTTTTATTTCTTTCCAATGGTTTGTGTCATTGTTTATCAATTTTTAATCCTGTTTAGCATAAACTGCCTGCAATCAGTCACAATCTAGATGTACAGATAGAAATGACGTTTCCTCAGGCCTCTTTTATATTATGTTACACGATCGGGAACCAGTTTGTTCCTCATATAAGTTTAGTTCGTTGATCCCTTTTCCAAGCAGCTTACTTTTTCATGGAAAACAGTTTTTCTGAAGGTATAACCCGTCATGTTTGAAGCAACTGTAAAGTTGTAAACCGTTTAGCACTGGACTTATCCTCGTTCCCATTTTCTTTTGGATAGGGCCTCTCCGCCCTCATCAATCCCAGAGTTCCTCCTGCTGCATTGTCAAGGTTTCTATGGGACCACCTGCAGATGGATGTAGAAGTTCTCGCCAGTAGCCTGGGAAGGAGCATAGATGATACAATTCTTTGTATTCACATGGTCCTGGTACAAATGACTGCGCGCGTGTCCAATCGTAAGTTAAAATATGTTAAATTAGTGTTGTGTGACAATTGCAACCAGGCCAAGTTAGTTGGTAGAGAACTCAGTTCAGAAGTTCGGGTTATCGTGACGCAGATTGTACTTGTTTTGATTTGTTCATTGTGAGATATCCACAGAGAGAGAGAGAGAGGGGGACCTTTACATAAAGGACATTGTCTTCAAAGATGAATGACAGTGGAGGGGGGACATGTTCCAAGGTCACAAATTTTTGTTTGACGTTTTTACGTTGGGACCTGACTGAGTGTCCCTTTTATTGGACAATTTAACAGTTTACAAATAATTAACTTATGAAATAATGCCTATATTACTTCTTATTTAAGCACAACAAGCCATAAACGTCGCCTATGATCTGAAGTCTAAGCAGTCTCGGAGGGACTGGGAAACAGCCTTCAGTGCCAGTGTGGTGACTCCAGTATTAACAGTATGTGCGATCATTGTTGCAGTTTGGTTTTGAACATTTTGCGTCAGTTTTATTTTTGATTTGATTTATTTTTCTTGTTAAGAACCCTGAGCAGCAGATTCAACGTTGTTTGGAGATGTTGGTCGGCGACAAACGACTTGGTAGGTTAAATGCTTCATGTATGCCTAACCAAACAGTACCGGTGATATGTACATGAACTTCCGGGGAACAAGTGTCAGTCGATGGCAAATTCTGTCTTCAAGACCGGACTGAGCCCGCAGATGTTTTGTCAAAGTTGCTAAGCAACTGTTCGCGCAATGGTGGCGTAAGCACTCTCCGGTGTACACAATGCACCGCCTGATGTAAACACTTTTCATGCTGAAACATGTTTCCTTTGTGATTTGTGATTGAATTTGCCTAGTGAACACAGTAAAAATGGTGTGACTACGTTAGCCATGCTATATGCACTTTCCATGGGACATAAAGCTAGTCCGCTAGCTTTTTTGATATTGTCATAAACGTAAACCTTTAATTACATTAAAGCGTGCGTGCAGTCCTGACAGTTAAATGAGATTTCATTTCCTTGTAAGGTAATAACCCCCTGATGCGCCAGCTGTACGAGGTAGATGTCCCTTCTGAGGCCCTGACTGACAGTGTCCCACCCACCTGCCCTGCCCTGTGGAGGTACCGGACACAAGTCACTCTGGATCACTTCTCGCACACTTTTCAACAGGAGGTGTTGTCGACGGATAATGAGAGGAACAAAGTGTTAGCAGAGTTTTTACGTCAGGTAAACAGATTTAAACCCCCATTACATTTGGTCATGGCTCTTGTCAGTTGTTTGATATATCGGAAAGAGCTAAAGATAACACTTGCACGAAACTTGTACTTCAAACACCTGACGACGTTTGGATACACAGTTCGTTGTGTGATTCATACCTTAAATCTTTAAGGCTGATTAGTTGAACATGTTTTGGAATTGTTTTTTGTAGTTCCTTAGTAAGGTTTAATTTCTTGAAAGCTGCCAAGTGGGGGCTTTAACCCTGCGTAAAATTTAAATGTCTAGTTTAAAGGAAACTTGCATCATACCTTTGTCTTGAAAAATCTACAAACGGAAAGAGTTTATATAGCAACGAGTACAAGTGATGTTCTACTCAAATAAATTTTCATTTGTGTTGCCTTATTTTATCCATAGGAACATAAACTCCGAGCTCTCCGTTTTCTGCCTGATATCGTTAAGCTGCAGCGTCTTCTCATGGACAAATTCCATCGTCGAATTGACAGAGCTGAAGCAGAGCGCATCAAAATACGAGATTTTCTCCGGAAGATTCCATCCAGTAAGTCGAGCGACAAATGATGGATGAATTCTACTGGTATGTTCACATGACACTTACACTGTTATGCGTCCTTTTTTCACAGAAACAGAGAAGGACGAACTCGCATCATTGATAGCAAGCTTCAACATTGCGTGGAACCATGTGCGGCTAAGTCTTGACCAGCAAGGTACGTGTGAACATTTGATCAAGCACACCCATTTATAAGTTAGCCAGTTAAGGAGGAAAAAGTTCCTCTCTCGGTTGCAATCCTGTCTCAGAAGATTGGCCGAGCCTAGAGACACACAGAGACGTTGCTAAGTGACCTGACGCATCCTAATGGAAACAAGCTGATGTTTTTATACTTGCTTTTTTAAGAGGGCATCAAGTTCATTAGCTCTATAACTATCAAGTGACCCCCTTTTAAGTAAAATATGTTTGCTTGACTGACTGACTGACTGTGCTATTTTTGTTTGGACAACAAAAAACGTGAACACATTAATGAGGATTTGTTTTGATTTTCCCCTGCTGGAAGTGGCTTTGATTTGATATGATACATCCATTGTTTACTTGTCCTTGTCTTTAAACAGGGCGTCTACGTCCTCCAACGGACTTGTGTGAGAAGCCAATGGATAACACACGTCCCCTGGCTCTACTCCTGCCCAGTACCTCAGGGATGGGTATCTGTTCCACGGCCCTGGTATTTTTCCTCACCTCGGTAAATAACGATTTCAACGAACGATACCAGAACTTGATTGGCGGGAAGGTGAAGTAAGTACGACAACTAAACCTTTTACTACTCCTATTCTGTTAAGAAGTCGAGATTCATAACTTCTTGTGGTCGATGTTTCTATTTTTAGTAAGTCGGTTGAAGATCATTGAGTGCTATAAACACTTTTCCTCATAGAACCAAAGCAAACCTCGAGTCAGACCTTAAGAATCACACAGCAAGTCAATATTTTAGAGTCAAACATCAAGTCAAACGTTAAGAGTCAAGCATTTAGTCAATTTTTAATTAATCCAGTACTGAGAAAGTATTGGACTGCAATAAAGCATTTCCATTGGCTCATTTTAGATGTTGGCCCTCTCAACTATAATAATAATAATAATAATAATAATAATAATAATAATAATAATAATAATAATAATAAACGAATATTTTTAACAGGATAAACCCATCAGTACTTGAGAGTACTGTTATCTTAGGGGTCCTGTAAGATTTTAAAAATTTTAAAAGGTAAAAAAGTTTAAAAATGTCGTTTAATAAGTAGAATTTCTCTCTCAAACTGGGGACTTTATAGTTAAGTCGAGTTGCCAATAACTAAGACCCCTCTTTCTCCGTCATCAGAGACCTGCCACACATACAATTGCAAGACGTAACAAACTCAAATCTGATCTCATATGACATCGAGAGAGATCTCCTACCCCTCATCCTGGCGCAGTGTAACTACTCTCTTGAGGTGGGTCGGGGAACTTTGGTTCAGTACAACTGGGAAGCCCTGGAAAGACAACTGATTGACAGGTTTATAAGAGGAAGACCAATGATTGATTTCAAGGTAAACTGTACCTTTAATTGCATCATTTAGGACTTTTCTGTGACTAGAATCTTGTACAGGTCAGAACAAACAAACAAGTTTCATAGGAATGCATATTTTTTGTCAAGGTTTGAGTCTGTTTTCAAGATGCTGGCTACTATATTAAAAAAATGTCGATGATTTGGTAAGTGCAGAATGCAATATGGAACAATTGAAAGTATGATGTTTTATATATGTTCGTGTTTATTTGCTTTATTTTACTTTCGGAAAAACTGTTCACAGGCTACTTGTATTCTTTCCCAGGTGTTCCTTACGCTAATCTTTGCAAACGTATCACGACACTTTTGTTCGTTTGTAACAAAATACTTTTGTCTTCCTTGAAAATGCGATAACATGAAACTTTTGTTTTTTTGTTTGTTTTACGGCGGCATCGATGACATTTGTTTAATTTAATTAAGTTACGGTTTAGACTGCACGAAAGACGATTCTCAAAAACTAAAGAAACAAATCTAATCAAAAAACATATTTTTCGACAGGTTTTTTAAAACGCAGTACAGCTAGGATATTTGTTTCCTGGTTATCAGGTGTTCACGCCGAAAATCCCGGTGCAAGTTTTTGCATACCTAATTACGAAAGCGATGTGAAAGTCTCAAAATCTAATTTAATTAATTTGCGGTTTTTACTTGGCGCCAAGAAGTCTGCAGGAAGCCTACCGCAAACACGCAATACAAGCGATGTTCATGATTGTTCCAGAAAACAACGTAGACTAATCTGCGCATGCGTTTGGTGTAAATTACGTTGAGTAGTGCCACAAGGAGAGCAAAGGGTTTTCTGAAACAAATATATTGAGATCAAATATGAAAGTAACGTATATGTGCTCTAGGTTTTACCTAGGGGTACGGTCAGGTGCTCCCCACCCCCCACCCCCTTCACAAGGAATAATTAATTAATTCATATTAATTAATTAATTGACTATTAATGTTTACACCATAGCGCTTTAGGGGTTTAGCGGACGACAGCCCCAACAAACCATCACAATAGTGCATTCTGCACTAAAAAGAAGGCATTTGAAATAGTTCTTTTTTTACAGAATTTTTTAATGTTTTTTATCGTATTAATATCATAGGATGAAAGGTTTGCATTCAGCAAAGACATTCAGTTGGACTCAGTATTCGCTTCAGTGAAAGCCAAGGTTCATCCACAGGTAAAACAGTTTGTTGTAGTATCAGCGTGCATCCCTTCCCCCCCCCCCCCCTTACAGAGTTAGTTAGTTCTCTTCGCGCCATGAGGCGCATAAGGCTGTAACTGTCTCTCGCCAACTATCCCTGTCTTGTGCTGCGCCCCTGACTTTCGACCAGCTGGACCACCCCTTTTGTCTGCATTCTTTTTTCACCGTCCTTCTCAGAGCTGTTCGCTAATGACCGTCCAATCAGACCGGCAATCAAAGAACCAATCAGAATGAATCATTACCGCCCCTTAAAATAACGCAAGGAACCAATCAGAGGCCGAATCAGTAACATGTTCCGGTGCCATGCTTGTTGAAGTCGTGTGTTCCAGTCAGCTATTTTTGTGTTCTTGGACTGTACTGGACTGGAACTAGTTTGCAATGGAGGCAAATAATTCAGGGGAATCGTCCCAAGCGTAATTGTCATGTAGCTATTTTTAATGATATTCCTCTGAATAGCTCTATCGCAAGCTAATTCTAGTCCAATCCCCAAAATACGAAAATTGACTTTTCGCGAGCTGACACTGGTAAAACACTCGGTGTACGCAGTTTTCGCCAACTGTTGCTGCCAAATGTCCCAATTACGTGAAATTCTCCACTTCAAAGTCAAAGCATAAGACAGTTACTCAAAACTTAAGCGTTGTGCACAGCAAAGGCTTTAAGAACTAAGTTGTATCCGCCAGTTTTATCGCCATGTAGCCTGAATTGCCGCTGTAAACCTGGGAAGTTGCATGGCCGAGTGGTTTTAGATAGCGGAATTTGAAGTGTGGTATCAGTCACTTACTATGAAATTTCTTTTGTTTTCCTTCAGGTGTCTTTGAGTTCGGCAGTAAGCCATCAAATTCTAGGCGAGTTTCGTTCTCTGACAGATATTTGTGACGTGTTGTCATCTCTAGACATTGCCATTGGTTTCCTGTCCTCCACTGGTGGATCACCTGACATGCTGCTTAATCACTATCTGCAACGGGTACTGCGCATGCCTCAGAATAGTCTCCGCAGTCTAAAGGTATAAAATCGCTTCCCCTGAAATTACTGTACAAGTTTGTACGAGGTTGTCTGTTATATTGTGCATCCCTTGAGATAGTTCATCAATGTAGTTCTACTTCTTGCAAACAGTGCAGAATGCTTCTATTTCATGCAGCGCATCTTGTAACATGGTACGTGACACAGTGTCTCGTGAAAAAAGAAAGTAATTCGATAGAACGATTTTCAAAAGGTTTAGTAACGCCAAAACCCAAACAGTCAAAATGGTCAAACAGACGTAAGCATTGAAGCTGCAAACGCAAGCGGCAACAAACGCGGGAAAACGCACGTGAGCATATCATGTCGCGACTGGTTTGCATCTGATTGGTTGAGAAGGCGGCACGAGGTTGTTTTAAACCAATGACAAAGCGCAGTAAATGATCGTAAAGCAAGAGATGTACGAAAGGTTATTTACTATATCAGGTCCTAACAATAGAAACACCTTGGAAAATAGGAAATCAACCATTTGCTTCCAAGGTAGCTCTCCATTTTAGCTTTTGAGCAACACATCGACAGATTGAGTTAAAGCCAATCTTAGTTTCTAACACCAATGTTTAGTCCAGTGAAACTTAGAGAGAAAGAAGACTTCACAATTTAATTACTTTCTCTTCACCAGGCGCAGCAGTGCTGTCAATTGCGTCACGTGATCTCTCTCTGGCGACTGCTGTCCCTGGAGAGGGCTAGAATTTTAATGCGACGAGGCGAGGTAAGGTTAACCTTATTATACCTGATATCAACATCAATTTTTTTTTTCTAACTGGCGTCCTTACTATTCGTTAAGTTTTACTTGGGAGAACTACTATATTTACTGAGACATATAGTTGGAATAATCAGCTGCACGCCTCATCCTAAAAAGGGTAAACGTTTAAAATGAGAAGAACAGACCTAACATTTTGTTTTGTGACCCACCTTGAAAGACAGATGTGCATGAAAAACACTAGTGAGCCTAATCCATGATTTGTTGTACTTGGGATCAAGACCTCCAGATTCGAGCCCAGGGTCGGGAGTTGGGTTGTATTGTTGGGGAAGACACTTGGCTATCACAGTGCTCCCTTTCATCCGAATGCCAGATGGGTACCTGACAGAAATGCTTGGGGCAACCTGCAGTGGAGTTATTTCCAGCGACTAGCATCCCATCCAGGAGGAGTAGCAACTCCTAGCTGTTTCACTTTACACAAACTGGAGTTAAGCCGAAGTTTAATCCTTTCCTTATCTATTACTCGCAGGATCCGTTTGAACAGATTGCGGATACTTACAAGCACGTCATGTCGCAGAAACAAATGATGAAGTTTAGTAATGCCATGAGGAGGATTGACTTGGATCGTTTCGTTTCCGAGGTACTGGAGTTGATTTTGCTGAACCTCAGAGGCGACGCAGCTTCGGGAGAAGAAGACATGAGGTAACACAAATACATTTGGAATTAAATCTGCAAAAGTTACTTTACAGAAAAAAAATTATGTCAGGCTACGCAAGTGTCGTTATTGATTTCAAGTTCCTTTAGAGCCTCAGATTCGAATCTCTTCCACGTTGCCTGTATCTTTAGACACACTCGTAAGTACCTGGTTCAGTTGTATGATTTTCTTGTTTGTAAAGAGCAGTTTTCAGTTAAGTGTCGTAAACCAAAACCAAAGTAATTACTCTGACCAATCACAAAGGACACTAACAATTTAGAAAACCGATCAAATTTGTAGTAACTACCTCAAGTCGTCACGAAGCGCACGAAAACGTACGTGAGTAAACTCACAATTGGTTTTGGTTTTACTTCTAATATGCTAATAGGCTGAGAAAGTGGCGCGAGATTTTTGAGCCAAACACTGAGCGTAGTAATGCGACACCACAGTCAAAGCAAACTACTTTCGACACTCAGTAAAAACTGCTCTTTCAACCAAAGCAAATATAACGTGCATGGTAACCAAAAAAGTGCGAAGTGAATATTCAATGTGCCAGCATTAAATAACCTTCTCTTAATGCAATAGTTTACGACTCAAGTTAGTTTGCAATACCTCCATACAACGATCTCGCGAATGAGTAAAACGTGCAGAGCACACCAGGAAGTGATGTGTATGTGTTTTTTTTTTTTTGTCCATCTTACGCAGCTATTGTTTGTCTAGCTCGCCTTTCCAATCCAGATATGTAGAACAATAAAAGAATTCTTTAGAGATCTTTGACTTATTTTAACTTTTATGTACTTCTTTAGCTTGAGTGAATATATCGAGTGGCATCTTGAGAACAAAGGACATGAACCAGTTCCTGGACTGGACGAGCTACCAGCTGACGTGCACTTGAAGCACGTGATCAATGCGTGGCGAACCTCTGTTGAACTGTGGGATAGCTACCACGACAAGAGGGATTCTGCATCCGCATAAAACTACGGCCTTAATTTTCTCTCGCTTGTTTTCTTGTACAGCGGGGATATCTGACTGTCGTTGACTTTACGAAATTTGAATGTGCCTCTAGTGCACCATTTCTTTTACCTGGTTATTAGAAAAGGAAAATGCTAGATTATATTCTTGACTTAGGTAATTAATGCTAGCGTTTTGCCCAGATTTTAAGCCGTGCCTTTCTAGACTGTATCCTCGGTTTTAATTACTTTTAATAAGTTTAAGCTGAATCTTTAGCTCAGTCTGACCGGAAAGAAACTATATAACAAACTGTTAGTCATTCGAAAAAGAGCTTAACCTAGCGACTAAAAAACTTGCGGTTGCTATCTGCATACAATTTTGTTATTTGTACACGTTTTTACCGGCAACATGTAGTATTGTACACAGAAATGTTAGATAGTTATTATTGAACGTAGTAAAATGTCAGGAAAATATTTGTAGAAATGAAAAAAAATTAAGCAGTAATTGAACTTTGGAGGAATTAAAGTTCAAAATTAAAGTTCATTGGCAATATCACTACAAGGAGTGGAAACTGATGACTTAAATTTAGGTCTGAGCCCGTGATTTACATCAAAGGCATTGATTGCTAAGTAACCGGCCGAGAGAAAAAAACTCTCGGAGTACGCGTGACTGCTGCTATTTTTTGATTGGATAAAGAGCGTCGGTAATCTTTGAGTGCTTAAAGAAGACTTGCTAAGTGACAGCCCCTGTTTTGCTGTTTCCTGTATCCCTCAAATCAGGTTATCAAATGTCCGTACATTACACGCGGAAGAGAGGTTAAGTTGCCTCTCTTTAGACTCACGAAAGTGTGTGAGGCGTGGTACCTCATGGTTAGTGCGCTGGACTACGGATCGTGCGGTCCGAGTTCAAGCCCTTGCGCGGTTCGGGTTCAAGCCCTAACTAGGGTTATTGTGGGTAAACCGATGAACTAGTATCCCATTCAGCGGCGAGTAAATCTAGTCGCTCAATGATGGGCCACTAGATGTAACTTTCACCTACGCGACGCGCCTACAAATTGCCGCCCCGTTTTATCTCCTGAAACACGTCGCTTTCTCGAAGTAAATCTGGGAAGAAGCTCAACCATTTGAAAGTAGCATGTGGCCAACAATCGACATGCCCGTGCGGTATAACGTTTCCTTGTAAGTAAAACAAAGGTTTGAAAAAATCTACGCTGAACCTCGTTTATGAATACCTCTACCTTAGCCATCAGTTTTCTGGTTACGAAGGGAAAATGTGAATTTTCGGGATGGGGGGGGGGGGGGGGGATTTTGCCGATGGTGTACTGAGTCGGAGTTGGAGCTTTTTTATCTTTTAGCTGCCCGTTTTCGGGGTCCTGGTCAATTGTTTACCCTGGTTTCGCCATAACTTTTTGTTGAGGATAACTTAACAGTAGAGCTTAAGACGGCAAGTTTTCTTTGTCTGTGCCAACCATGCCAATTGAAAGTGGCACCACCGACTGTGCTACTGACAAGTGTCATGTCTTCTTCCAATATACGACCTCGAAGAGAGAGAGAAGCCTTTATTTAAATAGGGTTACTCCATCAGCTTTACAATAAAAACTGTTATCCTTAGAGGCCCTAGTAAAAAGTAAAAATTAAAAAGTCGCTAAAAGTCTTACAGTGTACCTAAAATTACATTCAAAAAGATTAAAATATATAAGAGATACTAAGATATAAGCTAAAATTATGTTATTTGGGCGATCAGTGTTTGACATAATAAAATTTGGTTTGTATCTGATCTTAAAAAGTTGGTAAAAACGTATAAAAACTGAATTTTCGGTAACTCTCTGTTACCTTCATCAGAGTTTAGGGTTACATATGAAGGTAACAGAGAGTTACCGAAAATTCAGTTTTTATACGTTTTTACCAACTTTTTAAGATCAGATACAAACAAATTTTATTATAGCTAAAATTATGTTACATTTGTATAAAATCGAAAAGTATTCAGGTTGTTGTCTCTGATTGCCTTAAATGTAAACATGTTAGTGCTGTGGAGCGGACATGATGCAAAACCGGACGCACAAGAGGGCACATCGCATCCCTGTACAATTTCGTCTTCTGACATGTTCCATGAAGTTCGACCAGCTATTTTAAAATAGGTAAAATATCACAATTTCCTTTTTTGTGGAAAAAATGTGTTACCGATTTTTTTTTTTATTTTGTTAAAAATAAAAACAGTCAATTTCTTATTTCTTATTTTTGTTTGTGAGGCTCACATAAACATTGCAGCCGAGATTGCGCAGTACGGACTGTAATTCATCTTTTAAGGGAAATTATAATAATCATATATTAGTTGAATTAATAATCGAATTAAAACACTGCTTTAAGAATCGATTTTCAGCGACAGTTTTTGCTCAGACTTCGCATTGGTGGACGTAGAATATTACTAAAGAAGGTGAAGAACGGGAATTCATAAGAAATATGCTGGCATTGAAAAGAAAAACAGTTTTTATGAGACCGTGGCCGCTGTAGGCTCAGTTTCCAGCCGTGGGGGTTTCGGTGCGCCCGCGATCCTCTCCCCAACCACGGCTGGGCGCACGGGGTGTCCCTTTGTTAGAATTGGCCAATCAGGTAGAAGCCCCGCGAAATTTGAGGGGCATAAATTTTGAGATAAATATTTCAAAATGGCGGACGCGTCGAGGTTTGACGGAAAATTCGAAGATGCCTGTGCAAACGCTCTTCAGAAGTTCGGTTTTGATAATTTCAAAGAGAAACAGATTCTTGCTATGAAGGAGTTGATGTTAGGGCGAGATGTCTTTGTCAATCTGCCAACAGGCTCAGGAAAATCGCTGATTTTTCAAGCTTTTCCACTGGTCTTCGATTACATGAGAGGAAATGAAGATGCTCAGGTAATTGTTGTGGTCATTTCTCCACTTCTTTCTTTGATGAAAGATCAAGTTAACTATCTGATAAGTAAAGGTGTGAAGGCTGCTTTCCTAGGAGAAGGACAGGACGATGAATCGGTGAAGAACGGTATTGAGAAAGGTCTCTATCAAATTGTCTATGGCTCGCCAGAAACTTTTCTTGCTACCAATCGCTGGCGTAAAACTCTATCAAACACAGTGTATCGACAAAGGCTATGTTTGATAGCCGTAGATGAGGCGCACTGTATATCCCATTGGGGATTTTCTGCCAAGAAAGGAGAAACAGCGTTTCGAATTTGGTTCAGAAGAATCAACGAACTTCGATCTCTCGTTGGATCCGTTCCACTCGTAGCTTTAACAGCAACAGCAACGAAGACGACCCGGAGTCAGATTATCAAGACACTTGAAATGGAAAATGTTGCCGTCTTTTCTGAAAATCCAAATCGGAAAAACATTGCCTATGGTGTACAAGTGACCGGCGATGACCCACTTACAACGTTTAGTTCACTCATTCAAGAGATCAAAGAGAAAGGGCGAAGTTGTGGCAGGGTTATAATTTATTGCCCAAAAATTAAAGTCGTTTCTACTCTGTATGGCATTTTTAAAGCTGAGCTAGGAGTTGACATGTATGTAGACAGAGGGACTTGTAACCTGCGAGAACGTTTGGTGGAAATGTACCATTCTCGAATTGACGATGAAAACAAAGATGAAATTTTAAAATCTTTTTCGAGTGAAACTGGTTGCATTCGTGTGCTAATTGCAACAATCGCCTACGGAATGGGAATAGACTGCAAGGGTGTAAAAGATGTAATACATTATGGGCCTCCTCAAAATCTCGAAAGATATCTCCAAGAAAGTGGGAGGGCAGGGAGAAGCGCAGAAGCAAATTGCAGGGCAGTGATTCTGTATTCAAATGTTATGTTGCAAAGTTGTGACGAAAGCATCATGGCATATGTTAGAAACAACTCCATTTGTAGGCGTAAACTACTGCTCGAACACTTTGACTATGATTTGTATGAACTGGAACGATACAATCATGCACATCAATGTTGTGACATTTGCAAAAGCAGATGTATATGTGATGTAAACACTTGCAGTTTTGTCTATTTTGATAATACACTTCCACAGCACAGCACCGAAAAACCACCAGAGAGGCTTATAACAAGTGGTGAAAAGGAAAAACTCGTTGCAAAACTGGAGTATTTAAAGAGAGCATTAAATAGTTCATTTCTCGAAATGGCACTCAAGCACAATGTTCCACTTTTAACACCAATCGATTTATTGTCTGGTTTTGGGGATTGTCAGATGGCTCAAGTTGTGGACCATGCATCAAAAATTTTCACCTTGACCAATGTCTATGAATATGTGGACATCTGGCATCATGATGTTGCCACAGAAATATTGTATGTACTTAACTTGGTATTTGGGGACTGTGATCATGACTTTGATGAAAATGATGAGCAACTACTGGATTCCTCATTTATAGTACCAGACATTGATTTGTGGTGTGGTGATGATCTTGACTTTGTACCAAGTGACTTTCTTACTGCAGAAGACATGCACACTTACCCAGAAGAGCAGGAGTCTTTATAAGGTACACTGTTTGTTCAACTGTAATAAATATATTCCCATGTCAATTATGTTGTGACTTACACCTGGTCATTATAAGAAGTATATTTTAATCCCTCTATTTACTATTAACAATAACTCTAATGTTACCAACCATTGTCCTCGAAGTCTGGTCTCCTAAAATCAACAGCTATTCTTAAAATTTCAATGCATGTATTACATATACAGTACCTTCAGTTCTATCTTAGGTAAAATTAACCCTTTACTAACCCCCATACACTGTAGTCAACATTTTCATAAAAACGAGCCATGGTATATTGCAATTCCTGAGTTTTGATTGGTTCACAGGCGAATGGTCACAATTATGGTAGATGTACGTATCAGCGAGAACAGCCGGGAGCTCCGAAATTATAATTTGTTGGGTGTTTTTGATAAAACAATTATTCCATTGGTGCTTGTGGGATACTAGATAGTTTTAGCCACCCCGGAGCTATGCCCCTTGTTTGCTATTTACCACCTCATATCCAACAGAATAATGGTTGTGGAAATTTGTTTAAAATTCAAGCAAGTAATTTTCATTTCTCTTTGGCAATTACTTTTATTCACACAATCTCATAAATATGTATTAATACAGTGGAGAGAAATTTGATCTTGATCACTCTATGGCTGAAACTTCAAAGAGTTAAGTTGGTCTTGGTAACAGTCACTCTTTAATTTCTGGTGTGTCCCACAGCTGAAGAAATGACCTTAAGTTTCTGAATTTTATTCTACACCATTTGGGCTGGTTCATCTTACAGTGGTGCACATATTTTCTAGTTTTGATAACCTAAACCTAGTGAGCTGCTAATTCAATGCATGATCAATGAGAGAATATTACAGACAGTTAAAAGTATTGTAGGGCTTAAGAATCTATCTAGGTCTTCTGCCTTCAACAATATTCTTTTTGTGGTCATTGATCCATTTAAATAGGGAACTGGTATCCAAAAACTGTAAATAGTCACGAGGACAGTTGTGAAACAGCTTTAGAGGTTCTCTGTCAAGCTTCCTTGTGAAGACATCTTCTGTGACCAGTGCATCAACAATAGTCATTAGATCTCCATGCATGTTTTTCTTTGTATGTTCTGCTGAGTTTTTGGGGACATGCATTTCACAGTCGAGCTTCTCAAGCAAATTAAGTATAAGAAAGAATGCTCTGCAAATTCTGTTAACACTTGTTTCATTTACATTCGCTCCTAAGGCCCTTAGGAGTTCAGTGACAGAATGGTTGTCATGCTCGAGATTAAGATCTAGGAAAACATTATTCCCTTCCCCTCCTTTAGTGTTAACAGTACGGTTCCATGTGAGACGCTCTGCTTCTCGTGGGGTTGACAAGGCAAAAACCTGAAACAAATGATAGAGAGACTCAAGAGCATATTTTACGCTTCCTGAACCATCCTGTCGAAAATGTAACAAGAAAAACTTGATACATCTCAAAATCCGAACTCCATCTCCTTCTCTTCCAGCATCTATGAAATTGCGAAGTAGTAAAGCCATGTTCATTATGCTGCAGTGGTAGTTAAGAACATCATCTTGAACAACTCCATTTTGATCCATTTGGTCAGGAAGTGTTCTTGCTAACTGTGGTACTTCTTTGATTTCTGGAGGAGGGTCATGAGCCAGCTCGTGTTGCCTTCTGCTGCGTCCATCATATCTAAAAGATGCTTGGCACCCGCTAAATCTGCATGGATATCTTCCATCAAGATTCACCACTTGATTAACTTCATGGTCTTCCCATTCCTGTAGCAAATCAATATTACTGAAGTGCGTTTTGTACAATTCAATGTCAACAATGTATGTACAAATAAACTTCAGCACAGTCGTTTGCAAATACTTTAGCTTGACTGGCTTAATTCTCTCTTTCATGCTCTCACTGAAGCCATTCTCTGTTGGCTTGTCGTTAACATTTTTCATTCCAAAGAATTTTAATCCAGCAGCAATAATTTGAGCATCCAATACTAAATTCAGGAATCTCTTGCATGGTGCAGGCTTGTGTTCAGCATCTGTAACAACATCACGCCAATTAACAAGATTGCGCAGGGCAAATAATGAGGTTCTGTCACATGCTGATGATCCACTATAAACTCTTCCAAATATAAGCTGTTTGATAAATAAATACAAATAATATATTAATATATTTTGTTACATTACCCCAATTACTGTACCATCCTTTCAATCAATCAACTCTAATAAAAGAGAGTAATGGCAAGCAGTAAAAACTGATAAACTAGTGGCCCAGCTCGAATTACAAACTACTACCAATTATTAATATATACAATATAAAAATCTTGTTGTGATGCTGGTGACTTATTTTATGTTAATAACAAAATCTGATTAGATGGTCTTTGCTTTACAGATATTGCGGCCATGCACCATGCCACTCAAGACAAGGCAAATAACTGACAATAGTTGCAGCTTCTGGATCAGATTAAACAGTAACCAAGTTGAAGTCTTGTTATTAAATAGATTGCCATTAAATACGTAGTGTTTGAAAACCTTGAAAAAAATGTATACAATTTCTCCTGCCATCTATTTTCACAGCCCATTATATAAGAGTAACTTGAACTTGAACTTTATTCGTTTTTACAGTATTTTCTCAGCGTATTAGCATATGTTTGCTAGGGGCCTAGTCAGCCCCCCTCAGCTCCGAGGGTAAATAAATTTTATTGATTGATTGAGTAGCAGCTTTGGTGATAGTATTTCTAGCTCCCTCTTTCAAAGAACCCTGTATCTGCTCCGAAGGTCAAGGTTGTGTGACCTATTGCTATAGGTCAACATTGTGTTTTGAAAATACAGTCCAAAAAAGGTTGGATTCTTACCGCCAAGAATTTATTCTCAAGGTGCCAGTCAGCCAACTGAAAGAACAAGCCTTCCAACCGCCCTCTTTTTGAGTAGGCATTACTGACTGAGAACTGGCCTTCTAACCCACGCTCCAGTGTGAGCTGGTCCCCTACAACTGGTACTCTGTCAAATATTTCCACTCCATTGTCATTTGTGTGTGGCACCCACTCATGAAGAATTCTTAGAATATCTATCATATCCTCTCCGAGGTTTTCGTTCTTGAATAGCATTCCAAGATGTACCTGCAGATGAATGGATGCTCTATTTTATTAGTTCTCAAATTTTAAAATTCAGCTGAAAAGAAATCAACAGACCTAATATTTTAAATGAGAAATGTTATTATTAATGTAATTCAAGTAATTATTTATTGTGTAAACTATTTCCCTTGCGAACCAACCCCCCCCCCCCCGGTTCCAACATCCCTGAGCAGTTGCTATTAATAAGAGTCTGCCAGAGTTTGAGTGCACAAGTTAAAAGGGTCTATTTGAGCAGTTTTCACTTGAGTGTCAAAAGTAATTTGTGTTAGCTTTGGTTTTCTGTTACAGTCAACTCTCTCTAAGGCAGAACCTGTCAGGACCAGCTCCAACTGTGTTTCTTAGAGAGGTGTCTGTCTTATAGGGAGTTAAGTTACAGTAAGACAACTGAGAAACAGTAGGGACAGGACTGACACTAGCTGTCCATCTTACAGAGGTGTCAGTCTTATAGTGGTGTCTGTTTAGAGAGAGTTGACTGTACTACGCTAAGTGATTGATTTAATAATCTTGCAGCACTTTCTCTGAAGGTTAGAACAAAAACAGTCAGAACCAAAACCAATCATGTCCCTCGTGCAAGTTTCCCTGCCCTTCATCCCAGCTACATGTAGTTGCTTTAAGATCTGATTAGTTCACTGGATTGTCTGTGTCTTGTGATTGGCCAGAGTAATTACTTTGCTTTTAGTTTTACGGCACTCAATTGAAAACTGCTCTATTTCGAGTCTAATAACATCCTACAGAGTCTTTAATTATCAGGGCAAGGAAAAGGGTGCAATTTGAGAAGAGGGGGATGTTTTGAAAGTGTACATGCTGTGATTTGAGTTTACATATACCCTTGGTACAATCTGGTATGTTGTTGGTATGTACCAAAGGTAAAATTGAACTGCAACATTCATATCAATTCACAAAAGGAAATAATATGAAAATTAAATGAATATTGTATACCGTACCTTGTTTGTTGCCTTTTTCATTTCCTCAGAATACTTGTGCTTGATATGGTTTGGCACAATGTCTTTGAAAATGTCAAATGAAGAAAAGTTTTCCACAAAAACTCGTGAAACCAGGATAACAAAGTCATCCATTATCTTTTTGTGGTCCTCCAGTAAAGGCAGTATGGCTCTGTTTGGAACATCTTGAATATCTGCAAGTGGCTTTTCATCAGAAAGTTCAACTGGATTGACCCTGTCAAACACTGCATTATGGTTGCACCAGTGGTGATCTTTATTCTGATTTTCAGATGTCATTTCAGAAGCTTCAATCCTTATGTCAAGGTTGTCTAAAACAATACTGAAACTTGAAGGCCTACTTTGTGCCAGCTCATCCAATTTGTCTTTCACATTTTGCAGTGTCAGTCTAGACTCATTGAGGTCTCCCACCAAGTCTGCATTTGAAGTTATGTCATTGCTTGCCTTGATTGTCTTCTCCAATTCAGTTATCCTTGTGTTTAACTCTTTCTCCTGATGCTTGAGCTCAATTTCTTTTTTCAAGTAATCTGACACCTCTTCTTTCTTTTGGATTAACTTGATGCTATAATCTTCACCAACTTTGTCTAGTGCAGTGTTAATGCTTTTTGGTGACATTGTGAGGCCCAAATGATTAAGTCTGATAAAACCCTATAGTAGAGACAAGTTTTTTATGTTACCTTCATTAATCTGAAAATAAATACTGTATTTATTCGATTAAGCGCCCAACCTCGAATAAGCGCCCACCTCGAATAAGCGCTCACTCTCAAGGTCCAAAAAGTTAATAAGCGCCCAGGGCGCTTAATCGAATAAATACGGTATACCTAAATAAAGAGATGTTGCTGTGCTATATCTATCACACATAGAGGGATCTGATGTTCACTATATCAATGGTTAGTTAACTTATTAATGGTGGCTAATCAAATACAAAAGGAGCATTGACAACCATGACAGTGCATAAAAATGTTTGTGAGGATGTAATCCTTTTTATCAATAATTTATTTAAATATCAAGTGCTTACCTTCTTTGTTATTCCTGCAGCTTTTAACATCAGGCTCATGACATAAGGAATTAAGCTCATAGCAGGGTCTCGAAGTTTTAACAAAATTCCAGCTGCAAGGCAGATCCCAGGGTACCTAGCTGCATCTGATTGACCTTGCATAAATTTTGGAATTGCAGCTGCCTGTAAAACCCTGTGTAGCAGAGGGGCTTTTTCCTGGATCTCATTCCCAGCTGCACTCCATGAAAATGTTAACATTGATTCTTTTGTGGGTGTCCTTAGGCAAGAGGGTGATTTTGTTGAACAAAGTGTTTTGGCCTCATTGCTAATGACATTGCATATGTGCTCTTCTACACTCTGTCTCAGCTCTGATGACGAAAGCATGGCAGTAACTATTGATTTGGAATCACTTCCCCTTGCAAGTGCTTTTCCAAGCTTAGTGAGATCCTCTGGTAGCTCCTTTGATTTTTTGCCATTTGAGTAATTGATAGTGACCTATTGTTTGGAATGTAATATTTCAACATTAGAATTTTTGATTTCTATTAATAACTTGAAATTACTATTAACAACTTGAAATAATCTTACTGGTAACTTGGATGACTGCAACAGGGGTGGGAATTATTGACAAATACATGGAAAATCAAAACCTGATTGTATGATAATTCCAGTAAATTCGATATGTTCCTTGTTTTTCACCACGATAACCAAATATTTAGCGAGGATCATTAAAATTACATTTTTTCAGAATCACTTTTTACATCTTCACTATTACTGTAAGTTCCATTTTTCGCGCCATATTTACCAAGTGACAATTGAAAATACAATGTGGACATTCGTTTCTGAATTTAATATTGTAAATAAGCTGCTGGTAACTTACTTTGAAATCACTACAGTCGTCGTCAACAATATTTGAATCTTTAACAGTCTGAACTGTTGAATTAAGTGGTGGCTTGGGACAAAATATGTATCTAGGGGAAATCATGTTTGCTACGGACGATAAAGGCCAAGGGCCTAGAAACTGTTGGACCATAGCTTGTGGTGCTGGTTTATCGTCACCAATACAGACAGGTTCACAGGTAGGAGCAGGAGAACTACTACTACTTTGACCACGCGGTAAACCTGTTGCCTGAGAATGCTTCTTCAATTCGGGCGACTGGTGAGGTTCCACATCGGAAGGCAGACATCGTTTTATCCGTTGTTCTGCTCCTTCTTCGAACCGTTGCACAATGGAAGATTTAAGCATTTCACAGCTCGCTTTCTGTTTAAAAAACTTGTCAATGTCTCTGAAACAAGGCGTCTCGCAGACATAACGATGAGAGTTGCTTGTTAACTCCTCCGGTGACAATGGTAACAATTCTGAAACCTTTTGTTGCAATTCGAGTTGCTCTAGAGATCGCCTTTTTCTTGAGTTGAGTTCTTCTCTACCACAAAGAAAGCAACCATCTTTTTTAAACACTTTCACGCGTTTACGAGGTGTTGCTTGCAACATTGCAGGGACTCTTTGAACTCTTCGCATTGAAACACGGCAGTAGTAAATTATGCACAAAGCAACTTTTTATTGCATAATTAAAACAAACTGTAATATTAATACTATTACGTCAGAGACAAGGAGTGAAACCCGTGCGCCCAGCCGTGGTTGGGGAGAGGATCGCGGGCGCACCGAAACCCCCACGGCTGGAAACTGAGCCTATGGCCGCTGTGGATTCTTGAGAAAGCATTTGCCGTCGTCAAGGATGTGAAAGCGTTTCTTACGTCCCCAGGCTAAACGAAGAACAAAAGTCACCATTTCCACGCAACCAGTAGACAAAAACCCAACTTTTTTAGCATATCCTACTGCGTCCTTAATTGTTTTTTTACATAATCCTTATTTTTGTCGGTTCGGGTTGTAAGTCAGGTAGAACAAGTATAAGACTTCGCAGTTTGTTAAATTTGATTTTCTGTACTGAAAAAGGAACTGCACCTAAAAAAAAAAACGATCGTTTATTTATTTTCTGCAGGTTTTGTTCACTTCAGGCTGGACGCCATATATAGCAAACATTGATACAATTATTCAGCCAATAACCAAGGTAGGTAAGATGTCAGTAGTTCCGACAAATACCGCACAGGCCGCAGTTCATGGTAAAAGTTGTAAACTTTTAATTCTTGGTCAAGTTAACAATTAAGTTACAGGAACAATACTATAAGTAAGTTTAACAGATGAATGCTTTTCAACAGAACGTGCTCATTTTCTAATGCGTGGTTAATGAGGGGCTCGATGCGCGCGTTCGGGAGAAACAATAATATTCGTCTTATTTTACTAATTTCGCCTACATATATAAAACTGCTTGTTGGGACTTCGAGAAGAAAAAAAACTGCCAACAGTCTACAAAATTAATGATTTCTGTAAATGCAGATGATGGCGCTTAAAAAAGAAAGATGAAAAAACTGTATACAGTCGACTCTGTCTAAAACGGACACCGTCGGGACCGGCTCCTAATGCCGTTTAAGAACGGTGTCTGTCTTATAGGGAGTTTTTAGTTACAGTAAAATGACTGAAAAACGGCAGAGACGGGACCAACACCAATTGTCGTCTTATAGAGGTGTATGTTAAGAGAAGGTTGACTCTGAAAAAATTTGGAACGTCGACCGAAAGCACGAGTAAACACTTAGTACCAAAGCGCGCGTGAACAAAACAAGTACAGTTATATTGATAAAGTCAGAGTATAAACCGCGCCAAGTTAAACTGAAACCGCGTAACAGTAGGCGCTCGGCGCTGTTGGCACTTGCTAAATCTCATAAGGCGCACTTTAATCGCACTTTAGTGTTTTGTAAATTGTGTTATTTTCATTTGCATAGCTGTATAGACGGAACCAATTTTTGCTGCCCATTAACATCATTCTGATCTATACAACCCTCGTCAAAGCAGTTGGCACGATTAACAAATTTATCCCCCTCCCCCGTCGTCTACTCGATATTGAGCTTCCCAGACAGTTCTCCTCTCCAAAACGTTCAACATTGAAAGAGAGAATGGGGCATAGTACCTTAAGAAATGTTTGCTTGTGACATTGATTAATTTTAAGCATGAAGTATCTGTTTTTTATCGTCTTTCGGTTAGCGTTGAAATTTCTTTTGTCGATGGTTATTGTCTTAAAACCTTCGCTAATGGAAAGAATTACGTACCGCTCTTCACCAGGCAAGAGGCTTGGCTTTTTGCGAAAAGAAAACAACATACAATAGCTTGAATCACCCAGGAAAATAAAATCAAATTAACGGATTCGCTACATGCAGTAAAACAGTACTAATGATGTCTGTTTTTGCATTTTTCTCATCAAATAGAGCCGCAATTGCATATCACACTTCCTTTAAACTATTTTAGTCCTTACTAATTCAATACTCAGTTGTTGTTTTTTGTTGTTGTTTACACAGACCATAAGGAAACCACACACTTACAATGGGGCGACAAACTAGGAAAATTTACCGGTGTTTAATTGTTATTTTGACAGTTGTCGTATGCTTGCAGTTGGGGTTTTCTCTTTATACGCTGTTCTTTTCGGAGAATATTATGTTACCTTTGTCAAATTCAAATCCGTTTAACGAAGAGTTTGAAAGCGAACAGGAGCTGAGAAATAAAGAGGCACAACCAATTAGAGTACCTCCAATTACACATGTCAACCCGGAACCAAAGTGGAAAGCGTTTGGACACAATACAACGCTAATCAGTAACAGAACTTGTCCACAATATTACAGTCTTCTTATTCTTGTCTCATCGGCTCCAGCTAATTTGCAAAGAAGGAACTACATCCGCAAAACTTGGGCCTTCGAAAGCGCCTTTACACCGCGATGGACAACTGTTTTTCTTGTCGCTCAAACGCGAATACAAAGCGAATCGAATTCACTGTTAAAGGAAGATGAAGTTTATGGAGACCTCATACGAGCTGACTACTATGATCATTACTGGAATCAAACACTTAAGATACAAATGGGCTTCGAATGGGCAACCAAGTATTGCAATTTCTCGTTTCTTTTGAAGGTTGACGACGATGTGTTTGTGAATTCAGCAGATCTTCTTTCTTTCTTGAGTGAGCCCACCACGCCTAAGAAAGAGCTTTACATGGGCAATCATTATACAGATGCCTGGGTACATAGGGGTGGTAAATGGAAAGTAACCGAAGAAGAATATAGCGGTGTAATGTATCCAGATTTCTGTCCAGGGTTTGGGTATGTTTTATCGCAAGATGTTGTAATTTTGTTTGTCAAAACTTTTGCCATTTTTCCGTACTTCAGATTGGACGCTGTCTACGTCGGAATGCTAGCAAACAGAACTGGGATAAAAATTATTCACAATGCCGGTTTTGAATTGGATTCGCCAAAGCAATGCGTTCCAAATGAGGGCACTTTAGTAAGGCATGGATTTTATGAACAAGTTGGAACCGAAGGAGATTGCCTAATTGAGATTTTTAATCGAGCCAATTCAGATCCTTTATTGATCGAGGAACATATGTCTACCGCCCGGCCACACGAAGAAACGGTTGTAACGCAGCCTATTACGTCAACTTTCTGCAACAAAGTTTCGCCTCGCTTAGCCAGACCCTTCATTGCATGTATATCGTCGTTGGTTCTACTGCTTCTTCATCACCACTAAATTAGATCAACTTCGAAAGTTTTCGTACCTTTTTCTTTCAAACATATTCGATAAAATAAAATAAAAATTCAAACATTTTTTTAACACATTAAGGACGTTTCGTGTTAGTAATTTCGGATGATTTTCCAGGCACTATGGGAAAGAAAAAAAGCTACTAGTTTATCTTTGAGATTTGATCAGGAAGTGCCGTAGTAGAGGCAGAATTTGAGACCCTGAGTGGTTCACATTTGTGGTTCTTTACATAGACGACCATAGACTATATAGACGGCAGTATGAATGTGGGTCGATAGGATTTGATCTGTCGTAGTTCAGTGAAATTGACGTACGGTAATGGTGGAAGTTAATAAACGAAGATCAGTAAGAGTAATAAATAATTTTAATAATAATATAATAAAAAATAATAATATAAATGATTATACGTAGCTTGCGACAGAAAAATAAATGACTACATGTGTGATGTGTGACATAACCATGTCTTAGCTTCCTGTTGGTGTTTTCTGCCGGGCGTGGGGTACTCGCATATGAAAGGGACGGGGATGCTCGTCGTCTCGCTTAGGGGTGTAAATTTCGGATTTTTGGTCTCGCTTAGGGTGTTCCGGGCAAATCGTCAATATTTTTAGCCATCATACAACCAGTCATAATGGTCTCGTTTAATGCTGCCCACGAAGAAATATACAAATAAAACTTATATTTCTAATTTTTTGGTATCTTTTAGGGGTCAAGAAAAGCTTGAGCCACACCCAGATTAATCTAGTAAGGGGTTCTTTCCAAAATTTCCGACGAGCATCCCTGCCCCTTTCATAAAGGAGTCCCCCCGGGATTTTCTGTTCATCCGGGGTTAGGCGTCTTAATTAGCATAGAGTTTTAAGATTTTATTTCTCGTTTACTCTGTAGTTTTTGTTTGATGAACACTCGAGACAGTGTTTCATCGGCTATCCTAAGATTCTCCTAACATCTCAAATTTCGTCAAAAAATACTCCAATGCGCGTTGTATTTTCGACTCTTTTCTTGGTGTTTGGATATCCCGGTGAAACACTGTCTCTCGTGTTTGATATATTACATCGTAAACAAATTACTGTACCCTTTAAGATAATTAAATTTTGCTGCATTTACTAGTTGTAGGGGAGGGGAAGTGAAGGAAAAGAGTTCATAAATTATACGACACCAACTGATTATACATGTATTTTGCCGGGTAACGGGTATTTTGGGAGTTGTGAAGTTGCAAGTTGCGAGTATTAAAAGTGAGAGTAAAAGCAGCTCGCATTCGTACCATTTCATAACAACAAAATTTAATATGCAGAAAAAAAAGGAGGAGCACAGACATCCCAGTAGTGGCAAAGGCTAATCGAGGCGGGAAGCATATGAATTAAACCAAATTGTCTGGTATCCTTTAAGACTTATCTATATTTTTCCGGGACAATGTGGAAAGTACAAGTTTTGCTTACCTTATTCTTACTAATTTTCGCGATTTCAAAATAATCGCGAATTTTAATACGCGCGAAAAAAACATTGCGCGAAATTTAAACACGCGAAAATTAATACCATATTGTATATATCAAAACAATAAAAATTTTAAATGTTTGGAACTGCAACTATTTACCCTTGAATTTCTGTCTTGTTTTCGACTAGCACCCTTCCTCTGATAACTTCTTTACCTAAAAAATCGACCAAAACCTCTTTAGTATAGTCACCAAAGTTTCCGTTAGCAGGCTCTTGTAGTTAGTTACAATGAACAAGACCTTTGTATATTTTCAGTAGTTCCTTACTCCTACTCTGACGATTGATCGATAAAACACTGACACAATCGCGAAATTTAATACACTTTTGCTCTAAGTACGCGCGAAAATTAGTAAGAATAAGGTATTTTAAACAGTTAGGTAAGTCAGGTAATGCAGTTGACACAGGAGCCTGAGTTGACAGGTTTGTGTAACTCAGAACCCAGTCGCAATAGGAAAAAGAAGCATTTTAGAGCCAGCACTTGTCTGAGTAAACAAGGCCGTTTTGCTTTGCTCGTACCAGTCGCCATGTCGTCGTTTTGGCCGCGACCAGGGTAAGAGGAACATGTTTTATAGCACAAGAAGAACCTTGACAAAAGGTTTGTAAAACTGTACCAATCTTCGAAGAAACTCGGAGTTTGGGGGATTCTTATATTGATTAATTAACCGTTAAATCCTGAAAGAAAAAAATAGTTCAGGTCGGCACACACGAGGGGTCAAGTCCACCGCGGTCAAACGACAGAAATATGCAAAAAATAAGAAAAGTACTGCAAAGATAAGGTTTTAATTTTCACAGTTCAAAGTTCGATACATAACCGGTATCCTAAGGGTTTACTAAGTTTTTTGGAGCTTTACTAAAAAAGTTCTACGTGTTTGAAAATAGCGATATGCGGACTTGTCGGCGCCATTTGTCAAAGCACCTTTGGTTCGGATGCGAAACATTTAAAAAGTAAAAACACTGGTTTACGTGAGGGAATGGGATTATGCTTTCACTCGGCAATTATTTTTATCTATCCTTGCTCGTAATAACACTTCAATATGAACAAAAAACGGTGAAATGGAAAGAAAACCTGCCTGAGACGTTTGACCGCAGTGAAGGGGTCAAGTCCCTGCACCGTGGCCGCGCGGAGTCTAGCGCCAAGTACGAAATGCATTGTGGTCTCATCCGGGTGGGACCTGGAGCCGACTTATTTCAAAATGGCGGCTTCGGAGGAAGGTGAGTGGTCTGTCAACCTGCAAAAATTCCACAATTTTTTAGCGAAATGGTCTCGTAAAAGCGCCATCGACTGTCAGCTTAACAGAAAATGAATGCCTCGTTTCATTACATTTTTCAGCACATGTCTTCGTGGAACCGAAGCGGGAAATTTTAAGTCAAAAGGATCTTCCCAAGTGGGAAAAGTCTCAGGTCAGATATATTCAATTAACGTCCAGTTTGTTCATTTTATCCAAATACTCCTGGGATAAAAAGAACAAAATTTTGATCGCTGTGGTTTCTTGTAATCGGTTGTCTACGGGACTGATGAAGGGTGTTTAGTCTGCAATTCTCCTCGAATAAGCGCCCCATAGCATCCGGTACATTCCCTTGAAATAGAACTACTCATAGATTTCCAACCAAACTTTGCCAGTTGATTGTTTACCTTACGGGATGTTAAATTTTGAAATAAAAGGGGGGTCACCGTATTCGTTTAGGAGCAGAAAGACCTTGTAATTACCATATAATTCCTTATATTTCCTTTATATTATTCTGCCATAGAAATTGATCTGTATTCATTTTATAGAAAGAATTTTATCGCTACTTTCGAACTAAGAGAAAAAAATGATAGGTCACCAAACTCGTTGACGAGAAAACAACGATTTCTCTCTCACGCGAGCCAAGCCGCATAGAAAAAAGCCGCCATTTTGTTTATATGCACGCGCTAATTAGGCGTAAAATTCTGCACAATAAAGATGTGCAATGCAATACTAGGGAATCACCTTAAATGTAAACCCACCACTAACCTTGAAAAGCGGTCATTATGAATGTGTGAAGTAAGAGATTTATTTTAGTATTAACTAGCATAGGGTTGACAGTAGTTTCAATCTGTCAAAGCACAAGTGCTATATCAACTTGGAGAAAGAGCTGGTCATTATTGTGGCCATTTGATATATATGTATGAGTGTGTAATGTATCAGTCAAATTCAAGCCCCCTCCACCCTGTATAGTGGGGAAATTTACACAAAACTTTGCCTGCCAGGTCGGGCATTTGACCATCAAAGAAACATGGGGTATTTGACCATGTAAACTGCCAACATAGTGGAGCAAAGACCTTTCCCGTATTTGCTCCAGTGACTACGAACAGTGGTTTAAAGTTGAGGCTTGGGGTGCACAAATTTACAGTAAATGTATGAAACTATAAAAAAATTGTCCACCCCAACCTTGACTTGAACCATTGTTCATTTTGAACGAAGTGTAATGTGGAAAGGTCTATTCAAACAAAATTTTTCAAAAAAGTGAGTTACCGGTACCCGGGAGTTTACATAAAGCCCTGTGTCAAGTGCTCTTTGCACACATAGCGAGTTATTGCATAGCACATTTTGCATTGCTATTGCTTCAAAAATGCTTGTAACAGTGTCAGTCTATTGCCAGTTGAATTACCCTATGAACATACATTTTGCAGCAGTTGACATTGATGGGGACCAAGAGTTAACATGCACCCTGTATCTTGCTATGGTTACCCCCCATGTTGCATGTTAATTTTCCAAAAGGGGCTTTTTGTCACACCTAATGTACAAAACTCACTGTACTGATTGATTAACAGGCATACAGTGATTATCTGGGATTTATCATCACTTTGAATGATGCTGTCAAAGGGAAATCAATGTCAGCAGATTGTCATGAATCAGAGGTACAACCATGTCATAGCTTATCTTATGTCAACTATTTGTGATAATTGTTATCTCATAATAATTTTTTGTTCACAGCTAAAGACATTCGAGTTCACTAATGTTCTCAAAAACAGAACTCCGACCATTTTGCTTGGAGAACACAGTTAAAAGTAAAAATGTTGCCATATAGCTTAGTTTTGTTGGATCTAACATGTGCTCTCTTGGTTTCTTCTTGATCATGTGGTAATCAGGTGATCAAAATAATACCTGTATGCTTCAGGGTTCAAAATAACTGCCGGCTGTTGGCGATAGCCGGCACTTTGACAACACTTGCCGGCTACTTTTAACCGAAGAAATAGAAAATATCATGCCTTGATCGGCCAACTGAAATCAAAGCTGCTGTAATGTTGAAGTAAACTTTTCATATCAGACAATAAAGCAGCTACAGGGCTAGAAAGTGCGACTCACTGGTCCCTAATGCGACCAAAATTTCATCTGGCGACTAAAACATCTGGTTTTACGGTTTAGTTGCCAATGTGGCGACTTCATTTCTGTGTTAAGATGAATAACAGGCCGCCCCACCTTCTCAGGAATTGTGTCTCTCCAGAAAATTTGTTGGAAGATCTTATTTGCTTCTCAAAATAACAAAAGAAGTCACATTGCTCCAATCCATTCTTTTGCTTTGCCGTATAAAAACATTCTATCACTTCGGAAAACTTGCAAATGGCCGACTGCGTTTGAAATCGCCCCAGAATGCATTGCAAACCTAACCTATTGGTACGTCATGCATGCATATGGATTGTGGCCCTTGAAAATGCATGGCTCTTTAACAGCCGAGAACCCTGTGCTTTGTGCAATAAATAATAATTTAGCCCATGTGCCTGTAGAATTCAATGCTGTTTGGTTGCATCTAATGACCATTCTGTTTATTTAATTTTTTTTACTCTTCGGCAAAACACATACGACTGGTTGCTTGGGAAATTAGTAAAGTGTATATTATTGATATAATATCATTTGTTGAAGGCTTCAAAGAAGCTGATTGTCATGTTAGAAACCATGGATAAGTGGATTGATGAAACTCCACCCACTGACCAACCACAACGATTTGGAAACAAGGCTTTTAGGACATGGTGCAGTAAGCTAGAAGAGGTCAGACATTGTGAACCTTTTTACTTATTTAATTCAAGGGTGATTTGTATCTTAAAAATTATTTCTGTGATAAAATTAATAATAAAGGTTTAAATTTTGAGCTCAGTGATAAATTTTTAAGATGTATTTTTCAACTATGGCACGAGCATGGAACAAAAAAAAACCGAGTCCCAACAGGAATCAAACCCATGGCCTCCCAGATACCCGTAGGGCGCTCTAACCAACTGAGCTATGAGAGACTCATGGTGAGCTGGGCCATTTACTAGATTGATATGACACGCGTCCTGCATACTGCTAGGATCAGCAATGTTGAATTCATCTTGAAAGTGTGTGGTAAATAATAAAGATGGTAAATTTTGAGCTCGGTGATAAATAATAAAGATGTATTTTCAAACAATGACACGCGCATGGGACAAAGAAAAGTTCTGAGTCCTGATGGGAATCGAACCCATGGCTTCCCATTTATTTCTGTTTGCAATACAGTTGAACGTCTGTTAACGGACATTTCCCATGGGTGGACACCTCCCATAAGCAGGCACTGAGTCCCAGCCCCAGCAATATCATGTATGTACAAATGCTACATCA
Source organism: Oculina patagonica (assembly GCF_052425735.1). Classification (NCBI taxonomy): domain Eukaryota; kingdom Metazoa; phylum Cnidaria; class Anthozoa; order Scleractinia; family Oculinidae; genus Oculina; species Oculina patagonica. Next base: position 31,556,999 of record NC_135758.1, on the reverse strand, counting down.
CACCAGCTTTCAATGTTACGTCCATAGCTATCTTTCTACATCCATCTTTGGACATCATCTTTCAAGATGCTGTTTGAAATGAGCCAATCAAAATTGTGATTACCGGTAACTGCAATTCACTGTTTTCAACAGAGTGCAGACACTTTGATTCAAGCACTTCTCCCCGAAAAGTTTATTGGAGCCAGCACAGAACTTGCAGCATATCTTAAAGGTGTGTTTCTGAACTACATGTACAACCTACATCATACCCAAAGAGTTGGCAAATTTAACTGCCATCAGCAGAACTGCATGTGTAAAAGTAACCATTTTTTTATCTAGCTATGGGTAAAATGTTGTTAGCCAGGAGAGACTTTGTTGGATGTTCGTCACTTGCAGGGAATGAAACAGTTTGAACAACGATTCCAAAGTGATGGTGATCAATGTATAGATAACAGTGTAGTGTGACAAGAAATCATGGTCTAATTTCCCCTTGCAACATCAACATCAGGCTATAAGAATAAAGTTCTGTTTAAAGGAAATCGTGAACTGGGGAATATTGTTTTCAGTTACTGTGCCACCAAATTCTCACAGCTTTGTTGAAATAAATACATGTGCATTAAGCAGTAAAAGAAAAATAATATTTTGAGCTTGAAACACAAACAAAGAAGATTCATCTAGATGTTCATGAACTTTATGGTCAGGTTAGTAATTTATTACGTCTGTTTCATTTTGTGTGGTTTCTTAAGATGGCTTTGGCAACAAGACAAGAATAGACTATGGAACAGGTACATATTTATAGCACAATACTTTGAGAATGCTCATTGTAGTAAAAGGGAAGCCTCAAGCCAAGTGGCCCATACTTGCCAGAGCTTATCCCATTTTCTGTAGCGTTAAGCAGCTAGGAATATTTCTATTACCCCTGAATGGGATGTAAGTCCATTGCAGGGTTCCCCCCAGCATTATGATGCCAGTTCCCATTTATACCCCTGGGTGGAGAGGAGCATTATGAGAGTAAAGTGTCTTGCCTAAGAACACAACACAGTGACCCCGGCCAGGACTCAAACCCAGACCACTCAATCTGGAGTCTGACGCACTAACCATTAGGCCATCGTGCTTTCCAACAAACAGGCTCATTGTAGTACTGCTCAAAATTAATACTTCTGTACCACCTTTTGAATGCTTTTTGTTTTAGTAAAAGAAACTCATTAAGGAAGTTGAATGCTTTACCTAACAAACATGATTTACAGTACTATGCAAAAGTAATGCAAACGAAATTCTCCGAAATTCGCAACTTTTCGGGGCTTTTCGACGAAAAATCGTGAAATTTCGTTCCAAGCGAATTTTCGGCGAAAAAGTAGCAGTTTTTGTTTCGTCTATTGTTTTAAACGTCGCGAATTTTCGTGAGCATATTTCGCTTGCCTCGAAATGTATTATTTGATGGCAGTCTTTCCCAACGAACATGTAAAACTTAAATAAAAATTTAAGTTTATTCTTGTTTGTGTTTTTCTCAGGTCATGAAGCTTGTTTTGTTGCATTTTTGTGCTGTTTGTTTAAACTCAGAGTGTTGGACCAAAGTGACTATGTGTCGGTAGTGTTTAAAGTGTTTGAAAGGCAAGTAACATTACGAGTTTTATTACCAATAAGACTGCAAGCTTAAGCTTTCTATCGGCTGATAGTTGGCAGGGGGCAAAGCCCACAGTCAACTATCAAATGTCAACAGAAACCCTAAACAGTTACATTATTCGATTTTGACTATCATGCGACAGAAATCTTTAGCATATAATCTAATTATTAAATGGAACACAACATCATGACTGTTCCCAGGCCTTAGAAAGTCTAGTTTTCTATGAGAAATACAACTTTTTCATGATGTTTTTCTGGCTCTTCATCATTTTTTATTGTTGATGAGCACTTAATATGCCTCAGAGCTATTCTTTTCATTTCTAAACCATCCAATTATTTCTACTTGAGTATCATTTTTGTTTGTTTACTTGTCAGATATTTGTCGCTAATGAGAAGGTTGCAGGAAACATACAGGATGGAACCAGCTGGCAGTCAAGGCGTGTGGGGACTAGATGATTTTCAGTTTCTTCCATTCATCTGGGGAAGCTCTCAGCTGATTGGTTAGTACATGTGAAATATAATTGCACTGTTAAATCATTTGCTTCCTGACAGTCTTGAAAATGCAATAATAGAGGTCTTAATTTACACACCAACTTGTGGACAGGAGGTGATATGTTTGAATTCTGGTTATTACCACTGGTTTCGCTTGGCTAATACCTTTAGGATAGATCACCGTAATATAGACCCAAAACACCTAGTGATTATCCAATCATTCTGGAAGTCCACTGTGCAGAGAATAGACATTTAGTTTGTATACTGTAGACCTGTGATACTGTTAAACTGACCCTCCTACTTTTTAAAGAATCCCTCCCCCTTTTCAAGAAGGTAATATTTTGAGCTGGAAATTATTATGGTGAGCTAACTGGATATTCTTGAAGACATCTGCCCGTCAAATTTTCTTTTTATTGTTACTCTTTTACATGTGTATTACAGTCCTGTCAAGTGATCAAGCATACAAAAATACAAAGCAGATAAATAAAATGGTACACAGATAAATAAAAATTACCCAATATAATAATATATCATATAATAAATTACGTCAGAGGAAATTATAGTTTTGGACAAGTCGCTTTAAGTCATTGTAATGTTCCGTAAGTATCAGGTAGAGAGTTCAACAGTTTACAAGCAAGATAACTAAAAGAATTAGGAAGTAGTAGACGGCTTAGGAAGGGTTAGAATGTTGCTGTCTCTTAAGGAATACAAAACAGAGCGTAAGGAAAACATTTGTTTTAGGTATGCAGGTTTTTTTTCAATCTGTTAGTCGATTTCAAAATATAATTAACAGGTAAGTGTTGATCAATGTTCAAATAAAAATTTGAATTCTGATCGCAGGTCGTACGTGTTCACGCTTATTAGATGCAACAGATGGTAAGACAAATTCAATTTCTTGCCTTTTGTCTACTTCAAATCGAGTGAGTGTGATCAGAAACTTAATTTTGATTTGAACATATTGATCAGCGTTTATGCATTTTTGAAATTGACTAATGGATTCAAATTTCAGTTAATCTATTTATATTCAGTAATGTACTCTAGGGGGTATGCTTCACTTGACAAGACTGTAATGAAAAAAAAAAAAAAAAAAAAACAAACAGCTGATTTGTGTTTTGAAATAAACCCCCTTTTTCTCCCTCTATAATTATTAACCCCCTTCTCTTTTAAGTATCTCCTCCTTCTCAATAAATTTTGAACAGAAAAAAGGCCCAGGGCCCATTTGTTTGAAAGGCAATTAACACTAACCTAGCAGTTCAATTCTCTTTAAAAAGTGGTCTTATTCTTTTGTTTTGTGGAATTTGAGATGTACTTGTTAACAAAACTGGAGGACAAAAATATAAACAAAAAGGCTTGTTAAAGAAGTTAAAAAGGGAAATCTAAATTCATGCTTATCCTGGATTAGCGTACAGTAATGGCGCTTTGAACCCATCATTTCAGTGTTTTTTTTTCTTCTTTGTAGGTCATCCTAATATAGAACCAAAGGACTTTGTTCGACCAAATATTGCAGAACATCATTATCAGGATTACATGTTCTTTGACTGTATCAAGTTTATTAATAAGGTTGGTATCCTGTCTTTACATGGCAATTATGCTTGTGCAAACCTTGCATACATGTATTTGCTTCATTTTGTCGTAATTTTGATATATAATTGTATAGAAAGTCATATGTATGGCACATTGTTAAAATGTAAAGTGAAAAATGATACTTATTCAGGGGTTTCAAAATGTTTTGAAGTAGACATCAGCAATCAAGTAGCCGGTGAAACACCGGCACTCCGGCTTGTTTTGAAAACCCTGTTAAAAGAAATTGCAATTTTTAAAAACCTGAAAAAAATCTGGCTACCATAACATTTGACGCTAACACCTCTGCATTATCAGTATGATGCCCTATTAACTGAGCCATGAATCCATACTGGTACTAATTGGAAGCAAGATCAAATTAAGGGTTCATATACATGTTTATGTGAAAGAAACAGGATGATGTGATGTACATTGAATGAAATTGTATATGAACTGTAGATAGAAAGTACTGGTAATATGAGTTCACATATTCTTGTAGCTGTTTAGACTTTTTATTATTTTTATTTTGTCAACTAAATGTGACAAACTTTGTTGTTTACTAAACTGTCAGTTTCTACACTGTACGTATTGAAGTAGCCATTGATAAAACAGTGGAAAGTCAAAGTTTTATTCATACAATCAGATGCAATTACCCTCCCTGTACATGTCAGTGAGCAATGTAAAAACCATATTTTTTCTCCTTCTCCTTTTTGTTTTTAAGATGAAATCAGGACCTTTTGCGGAACACTCTAATGTATTATGGGGTATAAGTTCTGTGAAAATGTGGGACAAAGTCAACTCTGGTTTGATAAAAATGTACAAAGTTGAGGTACGTGTCAACTCTTAATCTTATTCATCAGTAGAAATCACATTTAACAATAAATTATTGTGAAATCTCCAGTTGGATTCCTATAACTGAAACTTCCCATCAATCAGAGGGCAGGCAAATTAACACATATATTGTTTATTGGCAGGTAGATAAATTATAACATTACACTGGTTATTTTCCATTTTAAAACTGGCTGGGGTATACCTTGTTGACCTTGTTTACATTACTAATTATAGTTGTTGTTACTATATACAATACAGCAGTTATACTTACGAAATCAACTCGTACAACTCTTCCTTTTATTTCTTTGTGCCTTGTTCTACATGTATTTCGGCTGTCATAAGTAGAGCTAAACTGAAACTTGTTTCCTTAACTGTTACCAGATTTTATTTACTTCAGAGAAAAGAATCTTAGCATTTGCAATATAAAGCTCTGTGTTGTGAGGTATTATGTTAGGCACTCAACCTCCTTCTCAGAGTCACTCAATTCCCGCCCTTTCTGTTCTCACGCTCTGGCTGGCGGGCGGGGCGAGAGAGACCCTGGGAACGAAGTTGTTAGGCACTTATGTAAGTTACTGCTTTTTAATTATTTTGTTATTATTTGTCCATTTTACAGGTCCTCTCGAAGTTCCCTGTCATACAGCACTTTGTTTTTGGGACTTTATTGTCCATACAGGAAGCAGAAACGTTAAAGAAACCATTGTAAATGTTATATTGTATAGTAATATCGATGATTTTTTTTATTAATTTATTTATAGTAAACGAAGAAAAGCGATGTAAATTGCACAGTAAATCTAAAAGAAGAGTAGTTTTATTTCAGAGTATTCGAAGTTATCATGCTCTATAAAATATGCCACTGAATTACTAGTCCTGAGTAACAAGGGCTGAGAAAGAGGTGAAAAATTCAGAGAAACTGTTAGTTATTAAGAAAGCCGTAAAAGGGAAAGGCAAAATGTCACATGACATGTTCAAGTCGTTGATTAACATTGGATCTTTTCCCAACTGATATACATGGCTTCTTGAAGTTTGGTTGCCGTGGAATCTAAGACTGACGTAGTTTTTCATTTCCAGTACTTGGTAAAGTTGATAGAAGAATTTAGTCTTTATAGAGAAACAGTGCCAAGATAAATGCAATGGTAACCCACATCTCTGCTTGACGCCTCGGTTGAGCGGTTTATTTTTAAAAAGAAGTTTTGCATGTTTGATTGTATGAGGAGAAATTTGCCTGAAGCATTCGGGCTTTGCTGTTGATACATTTCTGCCCTTCGTGCCGTCAAGACAACGTCACGTCACAGGAATTAAGGAAAACGGAATTTGGGGTGTGAGGAACTTCTTTGCTGCCTATAGTACTGTCAAAACAACGTAACTGCATAGGAACTTAAGTTAAGCAAACATAAGAACGCCATTGCTACCCGTATCTCTTTTATTAAGATAACGTAACGTTAGTAGAACAAACTTTGTAGTGATTAGGGATGGTACAACAAACTAAGGAACAGATGCCCCTGCCTATGAAGAATCTTTGTTTTACATTGAAATAGTATGAGTCAACTTTGCAATTACAAAAACAATTTGATACACTTTGAGAATATTATTTTACCCCACTGTACCTCCTATATGGGGAGGCGCGGTGGCCTAATGGACTCCGGATCGAGCGGTCTGAGTTCGAGCCTGACCTCGGCCGGGGTCACTGTGTTGTGTTCTTGGGCAAGACACTTTACTCTCCACCTAGGTGTATAAATGGGTACCGGCGACATAATGCTGGGGAGTAACCCTGCAATGGACTAGCATCCCATTCAGGGGGAGTAGAAATATTCCTAGCCGCTTAATGCTACGGAAACCGGGATAAGCTCCGGCAGTGTGGGCCGTTTGGCTCGTGGCTTCTCCTCCACCTCCTATATGGCTTTTAGTACTGTCAACGAAACTCGATGTCACAAACAGGCAAACCACAACGGACTTTTTTATGCTGTTTATGATTCTTTCCAGACCTCATATTGGAGTTCAAATTCTTTTGTATTTTGTACATGGTAACGTGGATTTTTTTTTTTTTTTTTTTTGACATGTGCACACTGGGTACGATGACAAGTTTATCAGCGAGCAGAGTAACGGCACTGCGCAGGTCACGCAAGTCAGGTGCGTGAAAACGGACAATTCTCCATTCATTGCGCTTGCATCGCTCGTGTGAACCAGCCGTCAAGTCCACAAAACAACGTGAAATGATCAAGTGTGTTGTTTTAAACTGGTTTCCATACCGACATACCTGACCGATCAGACGAGCTCAATGAACTGAAACAAACGCGGATACTAAGGAAAAATGTAAATGCATTACTTGAGAGAATTATGTTGTTTTTTGTTAAACTGGAACAAGTTGTTCAAATGTAATCCATCAAATAAATCGATATCCAATGAATACCTTCTGTCAAAACAAACTACGGTATCCACTAGGATAGTGATTTATTGGTGGAAAGCGTTCTAGCCCCAGTTTCTTTCAAGACAACGTGTCGTTACAAGCACTAAGGTAATTAAGCAAACGAAGATCACAGAAACCTAGTTTTACAAAGGATTAATAAGCAGAACGAGAGCTCCGTGAGCTGCGTTTTACTGATATTTTTGTTCACTTCTTAACCTTTCAGTCCTTAAAGAAACAACGTAAAATGTTAAGTGGAGAACGTAAATATTAACTAAAAAATTCACTTAATATTTAAATTTTGATTTCGTTTCTGCGCAGGCTAAGATGTAACTAACCCATCTGAAAAATCCATAAGGCTGAAACAAACACGAGGTATTACAAAGGGAACTTAAATTCTTTATCTGAAAGAAGTCGGCCGCCTTGGCTCGTTAGTTGCCAAGTAACTGTCAAATATAAACGTAAGTGTGGCGAGGATGTGATATCTACCCCAAGTATAGTGCCGTCAAGACAACGTGACGTCACAGGAAATAAGGCGTTCAGGCAAAGCACAACGAAGACTTTTAAAAAGTTAAATGAGCAGAACAATGGCTTTGCAGACGTATTATACACCTTGTTACGTTAAAAATTATGACCATTTTTTTTGTAGAGAAAATAAACATGGACGAATTTTAAGAGGGAACTTTTTTGTGTTAGTTTGGATTTTCGTCCAGCTAATTTTTGTGCAGACATCAATTCAGTGGAGTGAAACAAACACTAGTCACTAAGGAAAATGTAAATCAGTGTTAATTTGAAAGCAGTCGACCGTTCTGTTTTCCGGCTGATTTCTTTGACTCCCAAGCAACTGTCAAAAGAGACTATAAACATGATAAATATTTACCGTCAAGACAACGTGACGTCACAGGCGCTTAAGGTTTTGAGTAAAACGCCACATGCACAACGACCAACGTTTAAAAAACAATAAAATTGAACCGGCACTCAATTAACAGGTTTAATGAGCCGAATATACATTTAATACTCACTCGTCTGCAAAAGAACAAAGTGAAAATGATAACCAATTCTTTCTTTTTTTATCACAAACGTGTATGGAGACCAGTTGACGACGAATTAGTTTAGGGAACAAGTTGCCTGTTTATTAAAAAAAATATATCAATCCTGCTCTTGCGGAAACACACTTGACCCTTGTTACAAGATCAATGGACTGAAACAAACACGAGATACTAATGTCACAAAGCAGAAATGTAAATTCCTTCTTTGACAAACGTCGACTGTCATGGTTTCATTAGTTCCTTAGTAACTAAAGTAGGTAGAGTATACTTATGCACTATTGCTCTCGTGCATTCTCAGTTGGATTTTGTTCTCCGCCAAGACAGGATTCCACAGGATTCAAGACAGTGATTCCACAGGTAAGTAGCTTTATCATCATATCATCAACGGCTTCCAAAAATGGTGACAATATCGATATCACGACAGTGCTGTCTTTCTTGAATGACCGAAATGAACGAAACTCGCTAAAATGTCAAAGACTGACTCGTGCGAAATACTTAATTTGTTTTAAATTCGAAGTGAAATCTCTCAGATTTCTTTACTCACCTTGCAAGAAATGTAAAAAGGCCTAGAAACAAACTGGCGTGCAATTGCGTGCCCACATCTCCTGCCTTACAGTCTTAATACCTATTATTTATTTATTTATTTATTTATTTATTTATTTATTTATTTATTTATTTATTTATTTATTTCCTTCTTAAATTGTTTTTCAATAACAAACTATCAGTTTTGAGTTTCCCATCAAGTTTTGCTTATTTTCGGCCCTTTTAGTCCTTTCAGTTCGTTTTTTGCGTGTTGCACGTCGACCGCTTATGAGTATCGTTCCCAACCGCATTTGAGGATTAGTATTGTAATTGTGGAACGAACCCACGTAGCGGGGAATTAATCATGATAATGTCCATGCAGCATTGTTGAGCCACAGGTAGCCCAAGCTCTATGGGAGAAATTGAGCGATTTAATTTACCGCGATTCCAATGAGTTTTAGTTTCATTGCTTTTCTCTCTATACATAGAGGACTAGAGAGAAAAGCAATGGAACTAAAACTCACTGTAAACGCGGTAAATCGCTCCAAAAACCACATAAGAGACAAATAAACAGACAAGGGAGTTCATGTAGAGATGTTTTTATTGAAAACTTGTTCACATTTTTGAACTGAAGTAGGAATCGTTTTTTTCCCATACAAATCCTTATAATTTCGACGTAACGCAACGGTCGCCGTGACGCTCAAATTACAACACTCACACAACGCTGAACAAAGGTCACACAGTTTATTTCTCCCATAGAGCTTGGGGTACCTGTGGTAGAACGTGTAGAGAACGTGATTAGCAACACTGAAACGTAATGGTACTATTTCACAACACCGGACTTGCGTATATGGGTGTGGTCATTCGTAGCTTCTTAACGCAGCGTTTGTAATCTTAAAGTTAGTTAGAACGTAGAACGGAACGTGAACGTTGAAGTGTGAAGTATACAGTCCAAGATTGTCGAACCAGCTCGTGCAAAGCTTCTTCGATTTAGCAGTTATTTCTACATCAGCGTTAGTATCGTCAAGACGTCGTGACGTCACAGGGACTAAGGTGACGACCGCGAGGATTAATGAGCAGAACAGGTGCAAATATGCTTTACTTTTTCTTGACGGTCAATTTGTTAGGTTCATAACGTTAATGCTAGCAGTGAATTGCTTTTTTCGTAGCGCGCGAGGTCTAAAAATAGAATGCAAATGAATATAACCGCCACGAGGCTCACAATCATTAGCGTGTTCTGAGAGAAATAGAAGGAATTTAGGCGAAGTTTTCGTTTTATGTAATTGTCTAAGGAATACCGGCTGCTTTAGAAAGTGTTTTAGGAAAATCGTCCGCCATTTCGGTTTGTTCGTATGAGTCTTGTCTGAGTCGTGATGTTACTCGCGCGCTTCGCTATTAGAATGTAATTAAGCAAATGCAGAATCTCCCTCACCCCCACCTACTCGCAAACGAGTTCTTTTTGGAATTTTTGGTTGGGATTTACCGCACCGCCAAGTTACTCCAACTCCTGATCCGACTTCACCCGAAAAATACATCATTCTCTTCTGCATTGTCGGTTGAACTTTCTTCTCGGTAACTTTGAAAAAAGTTGAAGAGAGAAAAAGCTAATGTACCCGAATGGCTACTTTAATTTCGTTTTTTAAATCTGTTTAATTTTTTTTTTATCTAAGTAGATTTCTGAATTAATCTTCAACCTACTTAATTATTTTACAGTCATGTCTGTCTACTACCTATTTTTCTGTGGCATTTTCCTGCCTGGTATCTTCGGAGTAACCGTCGAGTGGGGATTTAAAGGATACACGAAGTACGAACATGGTGATATGGATATCATCATAACCGCTTCTCATGGGGGAAACAAGAATCCATCAACACAAGCAAACGGCAACAACTGGCCGGATAGAGAGGCGTACGGCTGTGAAGAAAGCAATGGTGATTGCAACTGGGTCCATGGCTGCGGTTCAATAACTTCAGATTGCAAAGCCCGAACATTGAATGATTTGTACACTAAAGCGATTGCACGAGACATTGCAGATAAAATTAAAGAAATTAGAGGTGATTTTATCTGATTTGCATTTTTATCTGGTAAACAATAACAAAAAATTGGCTTGTTTTGCGCTGGCGTCCAGTTCTCTCGCCGTTCTCACCGCGCGCTCATCGATCGAAAAAACACGAAAAAATAGAGGGCTGTGGACAGTCTAGTATAAAAATCCATTCAGTTATTCTCGCGCCGGGTATCTAGCGCTCGCCTACCACTCACTATATGGGCCTTAGACTGGTTGTCCTGTTGTTAACATGGTAACCCTGTGAAAATTAAAAATACGCCGGTGGGTAACTGACCAGTTGGATAGTCTTTAAGTTCCCCATCCCCTCCCCGTTCCCGGCGGCCACGCCCCAAACAAGACAAGCGCCAAAAACCACTCCCATTACACTGCCTCACCATTATTTCATACGATTTATTATATCATAAAACTACATTTGTATTTGTATACTGTTACAGGTCTTCGACCACACGTTGTGTACAACATGCTAAAGAGGAAGAAACTTGATGCCAACAGAGAAATCAATGAAGCAACTTTTCAAGTGCCAGACGCAATCACGGCTTATCAAAACTGCACCAACTTCATCAACAAAGCACGATCGGCCATCTCCGGTCGCGGCTTCCTCCTCGATATCCACGGCCAAGCACACACCCCAGCGAGAGCGGAGCTTGGCTACGTCATTTCCGGCAGTAAACTTGACAGTGGAATCTACACCATAGCGGAGAGCTCGATCAAAAGCCTTGGTCAGGACAGGTGTGGAAGTAACAATGCCTGCTTCAAAGATTTCGTCCAAGGTAACAAGAGTCTGGGCCACTTTATGAATCAAGAAGGGTTGGATGCTGTTCCCTCGCCTCAAGACCAAAGCCCAAATGGGGATAGCTATTTCTCTGGAGGATTTACCGTGAAGACATACGGATCAAGAGACCACGGGGATATTGATGCTATACAGATGGAATTTGATTCTCCCTTTCGCAAAGCATGGGGAGGTGACGAAGCTGCGCAGAATGCCGTGGCTAGAGCCATCCTAAGTTTCTGTGACCTAAACTATGGTACATGCAATTAGTCAGCACATTAAGTTGTGAAGGGGAGGTTTTGTTCTCTTAAATTTTTAGTTTTTGGCCAACACTATTTTTAGTAAATTAAATCTGACTTGGGGCACGAGTTTCTTCAACGCTGTTTATTATAAAACCTTATTTTAATAATCGGCCCTTAGAGTTTTTGGTGCGATCGCTTTTTCTCAAATGTTGTATTGTTATCATTCGATTTTACTTACGCTTTTCTTAAGTTGGGTGTTTAGGCCAGTCTTCTTTCGTTTAGATACACGGATGGAGAATATAGTGTCAGAAGCTACTGCCCTTTTATCTTTTGAGCCATTCATGCGTTTTTTTGTTTCAGTTCCTGCACATCTCGCCCTCCTTGAAGGCTAGGCTTTATTCAACCATTTCACTTCATTATTGTAATATTGTTTGTACATGTTAGTTTTGTTTCGTGTGTTTTTTTCATTAGCAAAAAAAAAATTGAAACATTCAAAAATCACAAAAAACCAAGTATTTACTCGCATTTTTATCATATGTCAGTTTATGGTGAATTTTACTAGTTTAAAGTGTTTTAAAAAACATGTTACGGTTTTAATGTTTTTTTTTTAAAGTTTGTTTTAAAAGTAAGAAAGCCACCTTGTCCCTCTAAATTGCTCCACGTAATCAATTTTGCAATTTGGAGAAAACCAAGCAGAAACTTAAGTTCAAGTCCAGAAAACTGTCTTGTTAAAACTGTTAACAAACATTTAATAAAATTCACCCGCTGAAAATCCCCCGTGATCAAACCTGGTCGAGTTCACTTTTCCTCCCTTGCAACTGTCGTGAACATCTTTTGTTGTCTTAAAAGTTTATTTTGATCACTTTTTAAAATGTTGTGGGTGGTTTTTAACTGTTTTTAAACCTTGGTGATCTTAGAGTGACAAGGATAAAGGTAATATGTATGGCTGTTGTAGTCACTATTAAAGTCAGCCGTTTATGATATGATTTTTAAAAGTATTTGATAGTTGACTTTGTTGACTTAAGCTGTGTTGCTGAAAGAACTGTGGAAACTTGGGTTTCCATTATAACTAACGAGTAATGGAACGTTTTATACTGTAAGTTTGGTTACTTACGCGAAAATATGAAGCCTTTTTGTTTCTTGACAAAAATTCGGGTACCATCTCTTTCAAACGCATTTTGTGCAGCCAAGGTTGTGCGTGAAAGGCGCGCCGTTTTTGCGATGTTACAAGTTTCTTACGAATGCACTTAATGCGGACACAGTGTTTATTTTTTAAGGTCTTCACTAGCTAACTTGTCTTGAACTTTAGTAAGTACTAACTGACGTATTAAAGCGTGTGTTAACCCGATATTTATCGCGCTCATCTCTGACTCACTGCAGTTTGGCCAGAACCTGTATGCATGTGCTCTAACGCGTACAGCCTATTACGGTATTGTACCCGTTGAGTGGCAGCCATGAACAGATGTTTCTTCTTAGTTAGGACTCACCAACAGCATCCATGTCTCTTTCATAGGGGAGATGAATAATACATCCGATTATAAGCCCCGCGGATATATGCCCCCCTCCGCCGGATGACAGTAGTAAACAGGCTTCAGAATGTTGCTTTATTATGCGTTTTAAACCTAAAAACGTATTTCGATCAACACTCCCGTGGCTAGCCTGAATTTCAGACATCCTTCTCTGGTCGCCTACAAACGTTTTCAAATTACAATCCTTGCGCGTTAAAATTCAGTCATAATTTCACATAATTATGCAAAGAAGGTTTTAAATCAACCAATCAAAATCACTACCCGGTTTTCGGGTAGTGCCGTTTAGCAAATATTTTTATTCATAATGGTCTCGTTTAGGGTTACACACGAGGAAATATACAAATATAAATTCTATTCTTAGTTTTTTGGTATCTTTTAGGGGTCAAGAAAAGCTTGAGCCACACCCAGATTGGTCTCTTTTGGGTTTCTTTTCAAAATTTCTGATGAGCATCCCTGTCCCTTTTATATAAGAGCCCCCCCTCGGGCTTATAACCGCTATCACACAAGTCAGTTAAGCTTATGTCCACCTGATCTGAACTTTGGCTCCCATGCAATTAAAAATGAAGGACAAATGAATGAATGAATGAAACTATGAGTGAATTAATATGTTTAAACTATAAATATAAAAAAAGTTATATGGTGGTAAAAAATAAAACTACCATAGATTAATAAATATAAAAATTTAACACTACTAGATACAGTAAGATTAATTATTTACAATATTAAAATTTATACATGACTGACATAAACATTATGTGGCCTGAATTATTTGGAGGTGATGTAATTTCCAGTGTGGTAACATTAAAACATTCCAAACATTCCATTGATACTAAAGAACAGTCTGATTACATCATATCAGGAGCCCATCTGGGCTCCTGATCATATCCATTATCTGTTCCTGCTCTTCGTGCAGGGAATGGCAGGGAAAGAAATCTATATTACTTCTGAGAGTATGATTTTGCTTCTTACACGGTGATCGACAAGTTTAAAAAAATATATTTTAATAATTTGAACCCTGGAGTTCAGAAAAAGTTGTAGTCATTATATTAAATGCGCAAGTATTTACAAACAAAGACAAAAACTCAACAATAGCAACAACTTCACAAAAATCAACATAAACTGTGATCTACAACCATGGACATTTTTGGTTGAAACGCTCTTAAAAACATGAATTTATCACCATAGTAACTTTTAAATACGTGTCAGTACCCCGTTCCCCTTTTCAATGTTGGCAAGTGGTAAGACGCTTTCATCTGTCAGATGAATGTTTTTTAACAACATTGTAGGTATCTGTGTAATTCAAAAAAATTTTTTAAGGTTAATTTATATTTTCATATCCATCCAAACACAGTATCAAACTCCCATATCAGTGTAGGATGTTTTCAAGACACCCCCCCCCCCCCCACAAAAACAAACAAAAAAACACTGACACAAATTGCCAACTGCCCATCCCCCAAACAATTCAGGCTAACTGTTTTGGTCCTTAGCCAAAGGAGTGGTAAGTATTGAACTCCCATATCAGTCTAGGATGTTGCAAGACCCCCCTCCCACAAAAACAAAAAAACAAACAAAAAAAACACTAGTACAAAAATGCAAACTGTCCACCCTCCCCAAACAATTTAAGCTAACTGTTTTGGTCCTTAGCCAAAGGAGTGGCCAGTAAAGTGGGCGAGCAGGATATCCTTGATATACAGGTGAAAGGGGGAAAGTGAACAGGAAGAAGTGGTGTGTAAATTGCAAACAGAAGCAATAAAAAAAGATTTACTGATCCAGGGATGTCTTCAGTTTTATGATTTTACCATAATTTCCTGAAAAATGTTTTGAGTTAGAGATTATATCTAGTAAATAGCGGTACATGTACTTACTGGCATCAATATTTCCTTGTTTTTTGGTAAAATCAAAGTATCAACAGCCCATCAAAAAGAAATTGTATTTACCCGTATGTTTGTGTCCTACAAAAGCAGTAAAATGGACAGGGGAGAAATCTCTTTTTGCAGCAACACACAATGGCCTGTATCAAGATGTCTTTGCCTTTGTGAGGATTTTAAAGGTCAGTAAAAGCACAGCAAGAAAACAATTTTCATTTTGCTTAAGACCTCACAAATAGCACACAATGTATCGTAATCCTAATAATTTTCTTGAACCCTTGATTTTTTAAACCTTCTGATAACTCAAACCAAAATTTATTTCTCTTCCCTCGGTTGAACACTGTAATTCTACCTCCGATTTCTAAAACTACCCGATGCTTTGAACCAATTTTCATTTCCCTAGCTTTGGAGGTTCAAATATCAAGATGCCACTGGACATTTCCGGGTCAGCGTTTGTGATTTATGAATTCAGGACATCAGGCGGTAAAGGAAGGAACCAGGAAAGGAAGTGGGAGTAAAATTATGGAAATATCAGTTTTTGTCTTCCTTGATCTTTTGATCAGGAAGTCAGGTTTTAGGACTTGAAAGTCATGAATATTCTCAATGGGATTTTAGTAACATTTCAAAGATGTCTAATTTTTTCTTTTGCTTTATGTAACCTAGGAAGGATTTTAAAAAAAAGGCTCCAATTGTTGAGGCAAAAATTCAGAAGTCCTGACTCAATTTAAAGCAGATTTCAAAGCATTTCTACCGGAAGCAGAAGGTCACGATTTAAGCCATGACGTAATGTAAACAAAGCACTGATGATACCGAACTTGACCTTGCATCAATATTAAGATCGGTTAACAAAGGGTTAATTTTAGATTTATTGTTTATACTTTGAACCCCCACGAGGGACAGAATGATGTGGCATATTCCTGCCAGCACTCGGTGAAAATGCTGCATTTTTTACACCAAAAAAACAACAACTAACATTTCTTTCAAAATATTCTTTATTTTTATAATATTTCTTCGTTTTTACAAGAATTTCGTTGCAATATATTACAAATGCGTGAATTGACAATGACCCGTGTCACGGATTTGCCATAACATATTCAACCAACAAATATTTGAGGATTTTTGCCCTTATAAAGAGGAATAAAAATAGCAATTGCGCATTTCGTTTAACTTGACTACGATTAAAAAATTTAAAGCCCTTTAGAAAATATATCTTTTCGTTAATATGAAGCCGTAAGCTAACATGAAAATACTGCAGTCTTATAAAACGAGTAGGCATCAGCTTTTTACATAAACTTTAGAAAATATTAAGAATTAAACGTATGAGAAGAAGAGTTGAATGAATCTAGTATAATACAACTTTGATCGCTTATAGAAGAAAATACGAAACAAAGTAGCAAAGGTTGAACATTCAAAGATCGCAATCGTTGCAATTATTACGTAAGTTAATTATGAGCTGGCTTTGTCATAATCAAAACATTCGCGCGAGCATAACTTTATAAATCGTAGCCGCTAAGAGCACGGAAGCAATAAACAAAGGCAAAAATGGACAAAACGACGTAAAAAACTGTACGAAAACACAACTAAAACGCTTCTACAACGGTCTGCGGCCAACCAAACACGCCACCGACCGGCTGAACGGGAGGAAGGTATTGAAAGGAGTCCAGATTCGATCCAATCGAAGAAGTTGCTCTAGGAATACTAGAAAGTCCAGAAAAGCTGCTGCTAAACACATTAACAAGTCCTGAGATGTCCATAGGTTCTTGATAATTCAGTTCTCTTACTGATGATTCACTCTCAATTTCAGTTTTCAAGCGTTTGTTCTGAACCGCGTGGCTGTCACAAGGTTCATTTACATACTCTGATCTCGCCCGTTTCGAACCGGTTACACATTTTACTTCAGTTTTCTTCTCTTTCCCACGTTCTTTATCACCTTTTACGGCTTTTTCAATGTCCACAACCTCCACATTGCCCTTCCTGACATTTGTAGGGACGCTTTGTTCCATTTCCGTGACTCTTTCATTTGATTTTGCCGCGGAACGCACTGTATGTGTCGCATTTCCTGCCTCCATGGACCCACCCGGAATATCAGGCGTCGTTTTCGATTTGTCAAAAGGCACAACTTCGTTGTCCATAGCGTCTATGTCCATATCTATCTCCACTTTCGTTCTGTACGTACAATAAGCAGAGTCTGTTGAGGTTAACACATTGTTCAAGACGTGGGAAACTAGTAAATTACGTCGTAGTGCAGGACCGCCACGCCGACGACGCGAATCCGTTATTTTCGACAAAGAAACTTGGATAATCCTTGTTGCTTCGCAATCCATGTTCACACAGACGTCTTCGGAGAATGATCTTCTCGGTAACGTTGTTGTGAATCGCTTAGATGAGTAAACTTGCCGGTAAAATTTAAATTTTTCAACGACGAAACTTCAACGCGGCACAGTCGAATGAAGTTCCGTGAATGAATAGACGTTGAAGAGCGACACGATTGTGAAATCGAGATCATTCGGACCTGCTCAGCCAATCAGCTTCCATTACGTCATACCTCGTTGTGTGTCAGAATCAACGTGTCGAAGAGTAGCAACCAATCAGAACGCGAGAAACAGAAGCCTGACGTTCGTCGATACTATATTTAGAGATGTTTTGTTCCGTTGCTATGGGTGAGGTTCTTTTGGCGGGAGATGATATCCAATGAATATTGATAAATTATTCGACCGGAAATTGCTAGAATACAGAATACGTGAAACGGCAGACGTAAACACTTTCTGGAAGATGGCGATTTAAACGGTATTCCTTCTTTTAAAACTATTTCTCACCTATTTAAATCAAGTTTAAATAATATTTTCTACATCGATATAAAAAATAAAATAAATATCAGCGCGTTAAACGGTTCAAACCCATATAGAGCATCAAACTAATTATTCAGCGATGACGTTATGCCTTCTGTATCAGCTGTATACGTGTTTAGGCTAGTAACGGTAGCACGGATACCTAACAGTATAAAGCAAAAGACTAAAGATTTTTCTCACGTTTGTTGGAAATTAAAAAAAATACGCGATCATATGATCTATTGCAAAACAATGAAAACTACAACTATAACAAAGAAACGTTTGATGAATTTGATAGTGAATTTTGCTTCGTTTTCGCCACTGTGTAATACTTGGAGGGGAGGGGACGGGAGACGCGACGTAGGGTGGGAGGGCGCGCGCCACCGTAGTAACTGATTCTGAGAAAAAAAGCTGTTTATAAAAGTTTAGACATGCGAACGGTCATGATCGCGACTCCTGTTCGAGAATAAATGGATCGATACCTTTATTTTCTACAAAAGATAGGCTGCTTGTTTTCAAAACTCACGCAGATGGAAAGTGATAGTTTTTAGCGTTCTTGATGCAACTTTTAGTTTCAGTGAAATGAAATGAAATGGCACACCGCACGTCTTCGTATTTATTTTAATACCCGTCGATTTCAGATAATTAAAAGGGTTGGTGACCTTACGATAGGAATGTCTGCGCATCTGAAAAAGTTCTATAATTTACCAGGTCAACACGAAATGAAATAACGAAAAAAAAGGTAAAATACGAAGAAAAGTTTGTTAGATATTTTTGTCCGGTGATCAGATGCATGCAGTATGCCATGGAATTTCAATACGTCGCTGAATAGCATGTAAACAATATCAACCTCACTTGATGTAAAAATATATTGCTTTCGTCCTGAATGTGTCAAACTTCGAGATACCAATAAATTATTTACAAGGAAGGAGGTACACTGAGCAGACTTAAATTCTTGTAAATATCAGTTTCTCGTGATCAATTCTATTTTTGTTTTATTAATTTGCACCCTGCGCGTAAAAATAAGTGTATTGTTTTGTTCGCGCAGTTTGTTGTGAGAGCAATTGCACGTACTAAATCACGCACAAAAGAGCAAAACAAACAAGCACTTGATTTTGTCTGCGACCGGCCTCGCGTGATTCGTAAACCCCGCGAGTGTCTCCGTGTAATCCACGCGCGACCACCTCGTAAACCGCGTTAGTGTCCAAATGGTCGTTACGGTAGATATTAAATTTTTTCGCCTTTTCGCGTTTTTCGTTATGGTTTTTTAGTTTTGTTTGATAAGGTGCTCTACAACGTTTTCAACCTTTAGCAACTTTTGCTTCTTGCCGTGCATGATGAACTTTCGTGACCATGGTCCCGGCCATTGTGGACTCAATCGCGTGCAGGAAAGTCTCTGAATATGATATTCAGCACGAAATATTACAACTCCTTACTTTCAGGGTGCTGCATCTCTGAATTAAAATATTTAGATATATGAAACATACCACTAAATCAAATTATAGATGGCGGTTTTTTTTTTCGAACGGAGAATTGAACTTCAGTTTTTTTAGCCCATAAATGTGACTGATTTGGGTTTTGCGCGAGCCGGCGAGGAGATTGGGCCAAATTGATTTTTTTTTTTTTGGGGGGGGGGGGGAGGGAGGGAGAAAGGGATTCCGCAAATGTACCTCTTCCTTCTTACGGCTTCGTCCCTGCACTGGCTTTTCGTTAATTGGCCAGCATTTTTCGTCGTTAACTGCAAACGCTGGCGGATTTCCGCACTCGGAAATATTCAGAAAATCCACACGCGTTCAGCTCTGTAGACTGCGATCAGGTTTCTCTTCCGACTGCGAACTCGCCTGCAGTTTTTGCGCAGCCATCTTGTTTTCCACCCCCGCGATCACAGAGGAAAAATACGTTTTGCTTGCACCCATTGGGTTACACTGTACCATAAAAACTCCGAAAGCCAGTCACCTGGGCGCGCTATGCAGAAGTTACACAAGTCCCATCAGATTTTTAAATGAGTTCGCCAAATAATGGGGCAACAAATGGTAAGAAGGGAGGCGTGATGAGTAAAAGATGGGGGTTGCTAAGTCAAAGAAAAGGAAGGAAGTTCCACCGACCTATTGGAACCGTTTTCCCTTGGTTCCAAAATACACCCACGCACGCACACACACTGCTGTAGCCTGCGAACAAGCTCCCAAGTGGAGCAGAAGGACGTAAAATAAATCGGTGAGCGAAGCCAGCTGAGTGTCTTTTTTTTCGCCGTCCTACTCGGGAGCCTGTTCGACGTTCGCAGTATAACTATATTAACACTGCTGTTGTATCGACTAGAAGCACACTATTCTAATATATTGAAAAATCTAATGAATTTTATTTGCACGATGTGCTTGGTTCCCTATCTATAAATACCCTTTATATTAACCTTTTAGTATAAATAACTGAGGTTGCGCGCATTCTGATGGGTCTGAAATTTTTTTTAATTCACGCACTTGTGATGTTAGAATACAACAACTTCCGGTTCTGTCTTTCTTGTGTCCTCTGACCTCCAAATCTCGCGATCAATCCCTTCTTTCCTTTGTGGGACTCCGCATTCTTTCCCGCCTTTTATCCAGGAAAAGAGGACTTGATCGCAATTACAAACAAAACAAAACCAGAAAACGCCTATTATGGGTGCCAACGCCTTAAAAGTCTATTTACTTTTCATCTTTAAAAGCCCAGAATGATGTTGGTTTATCATTCACTGCCCGATAACGCGTCACAAATGAAGTAAAGCTTGACACACAGTTTCCTATAAAGTGGTCAGCCATTGTTAATACAGCTAACTCCACTATTGGATCATTGGTTTCATCTGAAGGATGTCTCTTGTGTACTGACACCTGCAACAGCAAGATTGGTGTAAAAGGGTGAGATACAATAAAATACCGCTATGTTAAAAAGGAAAAAAAAAATGTTTTTATATACGTGGATTTTTTTTCCAACAGCGCGCGCTCTCATTGGCTACTTCGAGGTCACATGATATCTAACAATGAAACTCCGTTTCCCGCCAGAAGTCTCTGAGAGGGCAACATTGCAAAATCTGTGACATCAGAGGGTAACTAGTTTACCTGTGCACTAGTTGTTGCCTTAGCCTGCAAGCAGGCTCCCAATCTGATCCGCAAACGAAGCGAGCGAAAAATATAACAAATCGCTTAATGATAAGCCCCTCGGGAAACCAGTCAATTTTGTTTCCGTCGTCGCCTCGGGAAACGTCGACCGGCTGGATTCTCGGGAAACAAAGCTGACAAAGCTACAGTAAAAACCCGCGTGTAAGAACCTAGGCATTTAAGAACCTTCTGGCAGAAATTTCGCGTAAAATTTTTCTGTCGTACAGTTGTCTGCTTTTATAATATCCCAAAATATAAGAACCTGTTTAGCCAAACAAATTCCTACAGGTTCTTATATGTAGGGTTTAACTATTTAATTTATATATATTTTTTACCAAAAACCAGATTAAGGTGATGTTACTGGGGTATATACAGTATGTTGTTGGACTTTTGGTAACATGGGTACATTTTTTCACAATTTCTCAAACACCCTAAAACAAGTCTCAATAAATATTTGTAATGAAGAACAGACCAGATTTTATACTATTTTCTGATAATCAACAACAATGTCTACTCTGTAGAAATTAAGAACCTGATTAAGAACCTACTTAGCCTAAACTGTCAATAAGTACCCCATAATACAAGAACCTGTTTTGCCAAACTCTAAAAAAATAGGTTCTTACACGCGGGTTTTTACTGCTAACTGTTTCCCTCGGGACCAGTCATAAAGTGTTTTAAAAATATGACACTCGCACGACCTCGCAAAGCGCGTTGTGGGGTTGAAAATTTTGTTGTGGGGGGCTTTAACTAAACACAACAGCAATGGTCAGCAATAGAACTGAATTTGGTTTGTGGATATCAAACCTAATAAAACCTGGTATATGACATAAAACCAGTTACAGTGATTTTGACATCCTAATGGGAGGTGTGGTCACCCAATGGTAAGAGAGTTGCACTCCGGCGCTGGGTTTTCGGAAAAACTTATTAACACTAAACCCAGCCGAAGTTGAGAGTTGATTGAGAGTTCAACTTTTCTTGCATAAAATATTTTTTATTGCTATAGGGTTTGTGAGGTTTGAGATTAATGGTAGGAATTATTCAACATTTGCATCGCAACTCGATTGAGAACTTGAATGCACAGGTATATTAAATCAGCAACAATTCCACGTGTTTATATCACAGCCCCGCCCTATCGCCCTGTTCATAGGTAATAGTAAATTTTCAAACAAAACTGCTACATACCTTTAAAGACTTCAGTGCCTCTGTGAGTTCCTTTATCATTGGATCATTGTCTGTTGCTACAAAAACTCTTTTCGCTTTTGCTTTCTTCACAATCATTTTTGTTTTCTTAAGGATTTCACTCTTTGGGGGTAAACACATTTCATAGGTGAGTTTCTTGTCGGAGCTGGGATCAATACACTGTGGTGACGCAAAGAAGAAGGGGGTTCTTGAGTCTTTAACATGTTCACAAGCTCTTTCCTAAAAAGAAGTTTGGTGGTAAATAAAAAATGGAAATATTAAGCTCCGTCATATATATTGATGTAAGAAACTGAAATCAGGTTGTCAAGGCCATAGGACAGAGTCGCCATGGGGTCCCTAATAGGAGTTGAACCAATGACTTTCCCCATACTGGTCAGATGCTCTAACCACTAAGCTACTTTAGACTCACAAGATCACAGAAGGAAAACAGATGATTTGTTGCAGTTTGTTTCTTTTGCTTCAAGGTAAAGGTAGGTAAAGTCTGCGTACGAGCCTAGTGTTCCATCAGGCCCGGCCAGAGCTTATCCTGGTTTCTGTAGCATAAAACGACTAGGAGTATTTCTACTCCCCCCTGGATGGGGTGCTAGTCCATCGCAGGGTTACTCCCAGCAGTAAATTCGCAGATACCCATTTATACACCTGGGTGAAGAGAGGCACTGTGAGAGTCAAGTGTCTTGTCCAAGAACACAACACAGTGACCCCAGCCAGTGCTTAAACCTGGACCACTTGATCTGGAGTCCAGTGCTTAACCTGCAGTAGGCCACCGCACTTCCCACACAGGCTTTACACTAACTTTTACACAAAAACATAGCCTAAACCTAATTCCTCTATAATTACTTACAAAATCAATTCCATTGCGAAGATGAATACCAACAAATGGTTCATTCTTCAGGACATTGGCGATAAACTCTTTTGCTTTCTTTTCAATTTTCACTGACCACTGGACAAACTTTTGTAGCCATCTGTCTTGTTCATGCACAGGGAAGGCACCAGGAGCTCCCATCAGAGCTATTACAGGATACTCTGATATTGGAAATCTAGAAATCAGTCAACAAACAGTAATATTCATTGAAGATGTGATAAAAAAATAAAAATAAATGGTGTTTATATTGGTCATGCACTTAGCTTCATATCTCTACGAGATAGCTAGTTTACAGGCATGCTACTGAAACAGAGGAAACAAATATTTTTAAATGAACATAACAAGGTTAAAAATCCCAACTGGCAGGAGGCAGACCAGTTGGCTATATACAAAGCCTGGTCGAGGATTTGAACTCGGGACAACCGAGAAACAAATCCAGCTAGTGGTCAGCTAGGGCAGGTCTTGAACCGGGGACCTCCGGATTACAACACCAGCGCCCCAAACCACTCGGCCACGCTTGCCTCCGTGATCCAATAAAAGTTACACAGGAGGTATGTGGCAAGAGGGAAGTGGCCATGGGCCCACCTGCACACCCTATTTTCATGAGTCTCAACTAAATTTAGCTTTTTCAAGTGACAGGGATGATTGATGGGGGCAAAAGTCAAGACCACAAGATCCCTAGACCGAAAAATAACCCCCCAAAAATGAACAGCAAAACATGTTTGTTTGTACTTTATTTATAGAACTATGCAGCCAAGGCACTACCACAAATCTTTTTAAAAAATACTTGCAAATTTTTTCCTTCCCCAAAAAATCGTGGAATCAAATATTTCAAACCCCAAAAAGACCTTTGATCATCCCTGTCACTTGAAATTCCAAGTCCCCCCCCCCCCCCCCCTGGGACATGCCACTGGCCTAGATAATTTGGACATACAAGGAGCAGGTGGGGGGGGGGGGGGAGGGGTTCAGCCATTAGGACCTCATTTTTTCTACAACAAGGAGACACAGTCACCCCCGGGGGGGGGGGGGACTCGCATATGAAAGTGACGGGGATGCTTGTCGTCTCGCTTAGGGGTGTAAATTTCGGACTTTTGGTCTCGCTTAGGGTGTTCCGGGAAAAAAACGCCCAAAACGCCAATATTTTTAGCCATAATGGTCTCGTTTAGGGTTACACACGAAGAAATATACAAATATAAACTCCATTCTTAGTTTTTTGGTATCTTTTAGGGGTCAAGAAAGGCTTGAGCCACACCCAGATTGGTCTCTTTTAGGGGTTCTTTTCAAAATTTCCGACGAGCATCCCCGTCCGTTTCATATGGGAGTCCCCCCCCCCTGGGCAGTCACCCCCCTTACCCTCTGGCCCCTCCAACATTGGTCTTACACAATCTACCTTTTGGATTACCGTAAAAATTTGATTTAGCACCCTCCTTCAATAAGCGCCCCCTTCCAAATAAGCACCCCCTTTCAAATGTGTTTTTGTCAATAAGTGCCACTATTCCAATAAGTACAAGCGCCCCCATTCTAATAAGCGCCTCCATTCTTAAAAGCACCGCTATTCTAATAAGCATCCCTTATTGTGGATAACTGCCCCTGTTGAAGTCATGGACGTCAAAAACTCATGAACATTTACTGTACCATACAGGTATATATTTACTGCTAAAATGAACAATTAGTTTTAAAGTAACTGGACTTTCAACAATTTGTTACTGTTACAGTTTCTGTTTTTGTTAATTATTTTAATATTTATTATTATTATTTTTAACATTCGGTAATTTTCTTAAAAAAAAATTAAATAAGTGCCCCATCCTGAATAAGTGCCCTGTCTCGAAAAAGTGCCCTCCCTTGTGGTGCCAAAAGTGAATAAGCGCCCTGGCGCTAAATTGAATCATTACGGTACACCAAATAATGGGTAAACAAAGGAAATATCTTGTTCTAATTACATATTAATTTTTCCCTTTGATGTTTTCTTCAAATTAGGTCGTATTGCTAAAGTATCATAAAAAACCAGGACTCTATGCATCAAGACACAAGTCCACATTTTGTCACATTACCAAAACAAAATGAGTAAGAAGTGTCTTCCATCTTAAATTAAAAAAAAAACAACTCACAATTATATCAATAAGTACCTTGTGTCCCAACCTTGCCTGGCCCATTCCTGGTCTGTGTCCCACAACAAATCAGAGTGTTCTCGATAGTCATCAAAATTAATATGAAAGTGATCCCAGAAAGGACCAAAGGGATTCCCTTCCTTCATTCCACAGTTTTGTCCATTTCGAAATGAGTAGCAAAAACCTGAGGTAGAATTTAATTATTTAAAAATTGATTAGTCGGATCACCAACAAATTTCACCTTAAAAAGACATCAACACAGAAGACAACTTTGAAGTACAAGAAAGCTGTTATTAGATTGATTCAGTTCAAAAGAACAGAGAGTGGTAACTACTTTTGATTATTGATATTAGAGCCTCTAATAATTTTTCTGCTGTCATTAAATTTCCTTCAAAAAATACATTTCTGAACATAAAAGTTGAAATTATGTTATAAAGCTGGTTAAAGGCTGGATAGTTACATTCAGGAGCTGAGATCACAGGAACTGAAAATGCCAAGCACACATTTTTTCTTATAATATGGAATTATTACACAATTCTCAAATGAGATGATAAATTCACTGGTATAGTTCCAACTTTGTTTAATAATCCAACTGACAAATTTATGATTGCCATAAGAAATTTGCTTGTCAGGAAATTATTTAAACTAGATCAACCTTCAGTAGAACCCATTATTTATTTTGCGAAAATTCAAATCTGGGAGCCGCGAGCACGGTGCGAGCCTGCGAGCCACTCAAGGCTGGTTTTTAGTCTGTTACGCCACACTGACCAAGAAATCCAAATTTTAAAGTTTATAAGCTAAAAGCATAAATATATCACTTTGTGATAGTGTTGCCCCAACCAACAAATAAAAGCTAACCGCAAGCAAACCAGGGTGGAACTAACCGCAAGCAAACAGGGGTGAATCTAACCGCAACTAAACCTGTGTACAGCTAACCACATGCATATGCAAACTGGAATGAAACTAACCGCAAGCAAACCGGAGTGGAGCCAACCGCAAGCAAACAGGGGCAGAACTAACCGCAAGCAAACCTGACAATCCAGCCCATAATTGCAACTCAAAAGTTTAATTTGACATCCAAGACCAATCAAAGAAAGAGGTTTGCAAAGCGAGGTGAGCTGGTATTTTTATAATTTTATTAGTCTGATGGCTTGTATGCCTCACATGGCTCGCATGGCTCACATGATGGCTCGCATGGCTCGCTGGCTCGCAGATTATGCAGACCCACGAGAAACCAACTGCACTGAGAAGAAAATAGAAGAAATGACCAGTATATATACATAATAAAATAACAACCTATTCGCTGTCCAGGTGGCCAAACACTTGGTGCAATGTCTTTCATAAATTTCTCCATTGTAATAACATTGTGATAAGCTTCAAGTGGTTTTACAAGAAACCAGTCATCAAATGGTACTCTATCCTGGGAGAAAAAGAATTCCATATAACTAACATTTATGCACAAAAAAAAAAACACAAAAATATAATGATGAAATAAGAAGAAGACCAGGTTCGAGTCCTGATTGGGGTCATTTTGTTGCATTATTTAATTATTGTCTCTGACAGTGCCTATCTCTGTACTACATAACCTGTGATGAACTAGTGTCTCACCCTAGTGGAGAAGCAATGTGTTGCTCCATTAAATATCCATACAATCTCCCATGAAAGGTTTGTTGGTTTGAACCCCCATCCCCTCTAGAAATTCTAGTTTTATTAGCCTCATACTTTACTTTAAAAAATTTAGGCTTTTGATACCTCCCACCCCGCCAGAATTTTCAATGACCTCCCACATGCACATACCTGCCGGCAACCCCCAGAGTACAAAATTCTGGAGATGTCCAGAAATCTTTGCATTGTATGAGGAGATCATTTAAGGCAATGTATGAATACTCTCCGAAAATCAGACCGGGAGATTAAATGAAAAACTTGGAGACTCCCGGGAAAATCTGGAGAGTTGGCAGGTATGCATGCATGGGATGGATATGGATACTTTCTGTCACTGCACGACACGTCAATACCCTTCATGCTACAAAAACAAAGGTTAAAAAGCTCCAACATAATTGCAGACTTGACTTTTTTAACAAGACATGACACAAGTTTCTTTATGAATGGCCATTATGTCGGCTTTTAAGGAACCTAAGTCAGCAAAAAATTATCAAGAAAGTCACTTATTACATGTGAATATAACAGATTGATATTAAAATCAAATCTAGCTGCAAAATCTTGCAAACACAATATATATAATAATAATAATTATACATCAAATAAACTCAAGAAAAGTTTCAGAAAATTATAATAAATTGAACTCACAGAGTCACCTGGTTTATGGCTTGGATACACTATCCATGGGGGGAGAACAAGAGTTCGGTTCAATCCCTTTGCAAATGCCAATGATCCTAAAAACTGGTCAGCTTGATTTCCAAACCGTCCTGATTGGGAAACAACACATAAGGTTTATTTATCTATTTATTTATTTATAAACTAAACTATTTTGTCTTCCTTATACTGCAGGTAGACTTTTTTAGTAAGTTTAGCAGTTTGTGCCCGTACTGTAGATGTGCTCATGGATATAAACATAGCCGCAAGCAACTTGGAACTTGGCTAAATAATTGGGGTCATTGTTGCCTCTTGGTGTCTGTTCAATTTTGTTGTTGTTGTGTACACTAAATAATTCCAGGTTGAAGTGATTTAATGACAATATGACTTTTGTCTCATCCCAGATAAATATGAGACATTTGTGTGCCTTAATTTTAATCTGCTATAGATCACAATCATGTCTTTTAGTCTAATGTGGATGTTATGACCCAGGGTCATATAAAGCAAACCAAGGAAGGAAAGAATTAAGGAAGGAAGGAAGGAAGGAAGGAAGGCAGAAAGGAAGGAAGGAAGCAAGGAACGAATGAACGAACAAACCCACGCATAAGACATTAATTGAAACACATAGCAGGAAAGATAGAAGGAACTATAAACCAATTAAGTTCTTGCAGTTGCTGATTATAATTATTAAGTTTTAAAATAGATTTCAATAATCAGGTTGCTACCTGTAACAGGCAAAAAATACCTGCTGTACCAGATGTGGACATTTCCGGTGTTACAAGAAATTTTTCAACACAAACTAGATTTTGAAAAAAAATTGGAATCTCTGCTGTAATAATAAACAATTACTGGGCAAGCTTGAAAAAGAATAATGTGATTTATCAGCACCGAGGAGATCTGTGAGAGCCTGACCAATTATGATATCTTGCAATAACCGAGTTCAATAATAGTTTTATCATTCAATAACTAAGCTTGTCATTGGTAGTATAAATCTTGAAATTATTCTCCAAGAGGTCTTCCAACAACTTTGGAAAATGAGTTGTCATTATATTACATTCTTGGCCATTGAAAATGAAGAGAAAATTGAATGATAACATTACTGTGTGTTGACTTTAAAGGTGCGGAAGCTAATTACAACCCCTCCCATCACCCACCCCCATAAATAATACTTTCCTCTATTCTACATAGTGAAACTGAGTGAGAGATGAAATATTTCTGGCTACAATTGTAATTTCTTTATATTGAAATATTTAAGTGAGTTAAGATCTCTATGTTCCTTGGTAAGACTAAGCCCATAAATTCTTAATTATTGGTATAAAAAGGTCTTGGCAGCTCCTGCTCACACATTGTGATAAATTCTCAATAGACTGGTGTCTTTACTGCAGCCACGTCAGAGGTTCATGTTATATAAACAATGGATTTCTTCTCCTTTGGGTAATAAGTGCTATTGTTATGCAAATTGCTTCTAGATTTGTTTTATTAGATCTCCAACGTGGCTGCCTCCATAAACACACTCCCAGTGAAAATATTCCTTCAAGATCAGCACATAACAGGGGAATATTAATAACATTAAAAATATTCAAACAGTATTCCATAAAGCAAAAAGATATAAGCTTAATTGTCGATATAATTTATAGCTTATTGTATTTTTAACAGAGCAGTATTTTTCACGCCTGTAAGCTTACTTATTAGCTGACATCACGCAATAAAAAATTAAAAATAGCGTGAATGTAGAGAGATCTATAAATACTCAGCGTTAGTACATGTAAACTATGACCTCGATGTTTTCAAAATATTAATTGTAACTTACCCATGCATGGGCAATAAACAATGTATCCCGTGGAATGAGGAGCAAATGAGATCGGCTGTTGCTGTCCCGGCATATCAAACGCGATTTTCTCGTCTAGATCTTCACCTACATGGTCTTTAGCATCACAGCAAGGTAAAATTCCTAGCAGTAGTATAAAAATTGAGATACAGGAACATAAATATGCCAATTTTTCCCTGGCATACATCGTCTCGAATCCTCCTCAACAACTCCACGAGCTTTAGCTTTTTAGACGTTCAACAGGTGACCGCTGGCCACCAGTCAGCGCGCAGCGCGGGAACCTTGGCGGGCATCATAGTTAGTAGAGGGCATTGGCGGGTCTCTTATCTCGCGGCTGCAAAAAAAAGAATGCCTGATCGCAGGTCACGACCTAGCGGGTACTATACTGTACGTTAAATCATTCATTCCTTTCACGATCTCTCGTATTTTTTTTAATACGCTCTATAAAGGCGAAAGGGATTAGCTGGAGATGCAGCGGATGCTCATCACCAGTCATTACGAAAGACTGCAAGCCGGGCACTGATCCATGATGCCATGACGCCAGGTAAAACTAGCCTGCGGACTTTACCTGTGTAAAACGGAATGGGAATTTTGCTAAATAAATTGAAATGGCATTTAACGCAGTCGCCTGCATTTCGCTTCTTTTGGTTTCATCGACGATACTAGCATACTAGAGGGGTCAGAGCCTGGGTTTCCTATGAACCTATTGATGCCTCTCTTGTGACGTCTCCCGGCAACGGGCAACGTCCGCTAGCAACTGCTCACCCCCTTCTTAAAAGTCCACATCGAATGTCACTTAATGTTACTGTCAAGTTTTATCGATCGCGACTGAACGGTAAAAACAGTTTAAAGCTGGAAGCGTTTAGTACATTAACTACTGAACTGTTTTCTCTTTATGTATTGTTACGACAACCGTACGTCCATCAGTCATTGACGCTCTGTATCTGTAATATAATGGACGCACAGAACCAAGAGAGGATGAGGGGACATCTCTCATCCTCTCTTGACAGAACTAAATAAATGAAAAAAGTTTAGTTTGGAGTTCGCGGAGAGGTGAATTGATTTAACCGCAGACAGCTGATCAAAGAATTTCTGTTTCTTTATTATTAGCTAGGGGATAATTATTATTAAAATTATTATTATTATTACTGTTTCCTGGCAACAAATCGAGTGATAATTATTTTTAATAATCTGCCCCGTAAGCTTAAGGACGAGACCATGTCCGAAACCCCCCGGGGGGTACTCCCTATAATGGCCTATATGGGGAGGCTCCGCCCGAAAGGGGTACCTTTTTAAGGCTCCAGGTATATAAAAGGGTAGGGATTTCACAAATTTAGGTATATGAAAGGGTATGGAAATCTGCGATAATAATATTTTAAAAGGCCGTTACATTACATATTTCGAGCAGACGCAACTTTTGGCTGTATTGTCTTAATTTATTAAGCGCTACATAAAAATGACAAGAAAACTTTCCGTCTTTGGTAAATGTGATGTAGTGTAGGTATATGAAAGGGGTGCCTTTTTGCAATAAAAGGTATACAAAAGGGGTACCTTTTCTATCAAAATAGTATATAAAAGGGTAAGGGGTTGGATCTCCGGGCGGAGCCTCCCCGTACAAAACTTTTTCGAGTACCCCCCCGGGCCGAAACCACGTATTCATTTACTAAATTTCAATATTAAAAGTCAAGAGTACTAGAATAAAAAAAAATATATATGCACAACACACATGTACTGCTGCGAAAAATCGCGTCAACATGCAGTTGCTGAGATCTTTGATTAAAATTTGCCAACACTTCTACTTAAAAAAGAGCCGACTTCAATTATAATTAGAACTGAATAAAGCAGGGAGGTATGCATACAACCTTTAGCTGGAACCTTGAATATTTGCCGAACACCGAGCCGAAGTGGTCCGAAGTGAAAGTTAAAAATAATTTCCGTTGTTGCTCTCAGAAGGTTTCGTGTACTCGAAGATGTAGGTATTACCAGCCGTTTTTGGTAAAAAAAGAAGCATTTTAAAAAGTCCAAAATAATTAAATATTCAATTTGTCACCTTTTTTGCGTCTTTGAGGCGTGAAAAGAAGATAAATAAAGCTTCAATGCGTGCCGTAAAACAATTTTGTGAGCCTTGACAACACGTCCTAAACGCGAATGCGTCTTTTTTTTCTTCGCTTCGTTTCTATTATTGATTCCATATTAACCGCTTCTAAATTTGTTAGGGAATTTTCTAATGTTAACATATCAGAAGATAAATGTACTTCTAAGGTTTTTTTGCACCATTTAATTCTGGTTCTGGACACCTGCGTCACCACGTGATTACTGCTGTACTTCTGCTTTCCTTCTGCTGCACTTGATTGGATGAAAGAACAATGAAGTCAAAGATGATTGGTGGAAATGACACACCATGTTCTCCCTTATTTGATTGTGTTGTTTGGTGTTGATAACAGAAGGTATATGTAATCAAAATTGGAGAGGAGTGCATTGGTGTACTCTCTTTTGCAGCCGTTGTTTTGGGCTCGTCGAAGGAGATTCGCTTTGGTCGTGATCTCTAGAGCTTTTCTACGATCAGAAAGAAAGAAAAGATCACAGCAGGCAATCGATGAATGACTCAAGAGTATTTGTCTGCCCCCATTTACATTCCTTCGGAGCTGAAAGAGCTTACCCGACCAGTGTAGCACAATTGACTCTTTCTATGCTGCGATTTGAAGGGGAAAATCGTGGTTCTCTACTCCCTTCAATTGAAGGCAGACGAGACTTCGGCACATAATAACTGGAAAAAGGAATGGTCTAGCTACTGTGTGGTGAAAGCACGAAAGATGGGCTGTTCAAAATATTTTGGTAAGCTGTGTCTTTGTTTTGGAAAATATCAGCCAAACAGTGAAAATTATGAGCTTACTTGCAGGTACAGTTTTAATATAGAAGCTCTTTTTCCTTGTTCTTCCTAGGTTCAAGATATATTCTTGTGAACTAAAGACAGAAAAGACAAGTAATTTCAGCTAAATAAACATGAAAACACCCACAAGAGAAGAAAGAAGCAGTGAATAAATCAATCTCGTCATCGAATTTTGCGAAGTTTGGATCAGTTGCATATTCAAGGCATCTTTGAGGTAAATTGTTTATACCAAGCAGTTTTAATTTCTTAGGGATTTGATTCAATACAATCACAGTATAATTTTTTTTTTGTATGCAGTAAATATTAAGGATGGGCCGATACTCGATACCAAATATTCGATACCTCGATATTTTGACAATTTTGAAAAGTATCGATACTTTCGAAAAATATCGCACTTTCGATACGTTTTCGATACTGCACACGTGACCTGAGCCTGCAGGCTCCTGGTCAGCACCTGAGGTTTAAAAATGCAATGTTGCTCAAACAAATATTGTTGTTCTTGTCAAAATTTGAATTTTTCTTGCCTTGATGCAAAAGTGAATCAAAAATACCAAAAATCAGCATTCATGGCTAACATCTACAACGCCAGGACTGTCTTTTGAATTCTTTAACAAATCACGTGACATACCAATGACGTCAGGACGGAAATGACGTCATAATATCGATATCGATATCGATATCGAGAAAAAAGGCAAATATCGTATCGATATCGTATCGTTTTGAAAAACCTGTATCGGCCCATCCTTAGTAAATATAAACCGCTTTGATGTTTTTCATTTCAGTTGATTGACCTGTTCACTGACTGGAAAAACAGGTTTGATGGTGGTAAGATAAATTGATAACAAAGAAAGCATTCAAGTGGAAGTGGACTCTCATAAATGAACAAAAGAATATTCAAGCAAACAGGAACCACATGTAAATTTACATGATGGCTTTTGGTGAGGTATTTCTTAGGTACATGTACATTTATAAACCCCCCCGTGGGGGCAAAAAACTTCAGTTTCAAAAATCAATTATTTTTAAGTAAAATATCAAATTACTTTTGGTGTGGTATTTCTTGTGTATGTTGTGGTCTACTTTTATCAAACCAGTTTGACTTAAATTTCCTTTTGTTTCAGATTATGATAATGAATATTACCAATGAACAATAAAAATCAAACTGGTTTGATTAATAATGGTAATAGGACTGAGTGGAGTCCAATTCGGTCTGTAATTATACGAGTGATTAACAAAATCACGAGTATGATTACAGACAGAATTGGACGACACGAAGTCCTGTTACCAATTAATCAAAACTATGACAAAATTTGAGAAACAAACTAACCTTAAGTCAAATGGTTTAACCATTTTATAAAAACTGAAAAACATAACAGTTTAAGCGCGCGCAAAATGACGCGTACTGTCCAATTACACAGGCATGACGCGTACACTGTCCTATTACACTGTCCAATTACAAGCATGACGCGTACACTGTCCTATTAGTGCTCAAATCGGGCTGCTGATAACCAATCACCGATCGAGAATTTTGTTATAGTTTTGATTAAACCACTACATGTACATAACTTATTTAATTCTATCAAAAACATAAGTTTTAAAAAATCTAGTATAAGTAAATACCAGATTATGGCTTTCACTGAGTTATTATTTATGCACATAATATTTATTATATTGTAGTAACTATAATATTTTATGTTAAAATTTAAGTTTTGAAATCAATTACAAGTAAAAGAATAACGATTATTATGTCTTGTTCTGGGTATCTATCACATCTTCCAAGAAACCAGAGTTTCATCTG